>NC_056726.1:1163601814-1163609314 GCF_019279795.1 Protopterus annectens
CCTTGCAGATCAGGCTCATCAGACTGATGGGGAGGTAGATGCCGGGATCCAAGGTGGCTCCCCCCCTTGTGGAGTGGGATAACTGCAGCTGTGCGCCACTCAGTGGGCACAAATCCTGAGGTGAGGCAATGATTAAACATGAGACTTAGTTGAGGTGCCAGTTCATTTTGTACTTTATGTAGTACACAGTCTGCAATGTCACCTGGTCCCATGGATGCTGTATTCTTAGCTCTGGAGAGTGTGTTTTTTACCTTTGTGGCTATTATTACTGGAATTTGGCAAACCATCGGTATTCAGATGGGCCCTTTACATGGTGAGAGGATGTGAAGTTTGCACTGAATCAATCTGCCAAGATATTGGCAATATCCTAGGGATCAGTATATTTAATGCCATTCTGTTGTAGTTCAGAGCAGATCTGAGCACTGCCATTTAGATTCTTGACATAACTATGGAATGCCTTGTGGTTGTCTTTGGAATATTTGGCAATTTTATTTTTGTAACTAGCTTTGGAGGATTTTATGAGGGATCTCAGCTTCTTACTGTGGCTGGGAAGGGAGTGTTTTGTATCCTGGGATTTTCCTCTTTGCTGCAACAGTTCCTTCCTTTTGTTGTAAAGTTTGTTTATGGCAAGTGACCACCAGATTGGCTTCCTTTTTTTGGAGGAGAGCATCTTGGTTCTATTGGGATGGCACGATTCATCCACGAGAGGATGTGCTCATACAGTGCCTTAGTGTAGGATTCAGCAGTCAAACTTTCAGTTCCTGTCTGCATGGGTGTCATGAAGTTTGTCACTTCTGACTTGAGTAGCATGAAGTTTGCTTTGGAGAAGTTTTTTACGGAGGTTTCCTTACTGGGGGTGGGGGTTTGATGTGGATGTCAAGGGTGATTAGCTTATGGTCAGACCTGACCAACGAGGGGGTGACCATAGGTGTGGAGCATCGATTTCCCATGTTGGTAATGATTAGGTCTAGGATATTGGAGCCCCTGGTGGGACTATGGATTAGTTGATCCAAGGCATTGGAATTTATGAATTCCAAGAACCGTTGGGAAAAGGTATTGGTTCCCAAGTAGTTTTCCCAGTTAATGGCAGGGCAGTTTAAATCACCCAGTATTAGGGTATTTGGTTGTATCTTAATATTTTCCAGTATGTTTAGAAAGGTATAATGAGAATCTTGGGGCATGGTGGGGGATCTGTAGCAAGCTACAGTTTGGATTGCAGTCTTACCTAGTGTTAGTTGCACCTGGAGAATTTCAGATGCATTGTGTTGAGCAACTAGCCTGGTGTTGTGAATATCCTTGGTGAATATGGACACTCCTCCACCTTTAGTGTTTCAGTACTGGTTTGGTGGCCGAAACGTGTGATAAGGGTTGTAGCCTGGGACTGCAGGGGTGCTCTCTGGAGCCTTGAACCAGGTCTCAGTTACTGCACAGATATTGATGTTCTCCATTTTTAGGAGTGCCTCGAGAGACTGCATTTTGAGGTTTAGACTTCTAGCATTGAGTAGCATTACCTTCAGATTTTGTATGTTTGTACCTGTTATGGTGGTGGTTTTGTCCTTTGAACTTTGCCTAAAAATGGCACTAAAGGGGTGGCAAGAGTCTTAGCCAGTAGCCTGAATCCCAGGGGTGACATGTGCAGACCATCTCTGGCAAAGCATCGTGGTCTGTTGATCATGTTGTCCCAGGCAGACAGACACTGGATCCCCTTTGAATGATACCAGAAGCTTAGCCATTTGTTGAAGTCAATCATTTTGTCCTTATACTGTGGTATAATTCTGGGTGAAGGCAGGATGCTACTCAGGGCTAGGGTCATACCTGCCTGGGCCACATGATCCGAGAGCTCTTCCATGTATCTTTTCATGTAGTCCAGGGAGGTATGTCTCAAGTTATTCACTCCAACATGGACAATGACAGAGTCATATCTGTACTTGTTGTGGAGTGACTTGAGTGCATGTGATATGTGGTGAATCCTGGCACCCGACAGGCAGCTGA
Organism: Protopterus annectens; assembly: GCF_019279795.1. Classification (NCBI taxonomy): domain Eukaryota; kingdom Metazoa; phylum Chordata; order Ceratodontiformes; family Protopteridae; genus Protopterus; species Protopterus annectens. The sequence goes on from NC_056726.1 coordinate 1,163,603,807, forward strand.
CTGTAATTTTCTCCTTTTTCAGCCTGGTGTGTGGGACATCAGTGTGCCTGACTATAGAGTCACCTATGACTAAAGTGTTGGGTACATTGTCTTGCCTTAGGTGCTGTTGGGTGGCACACTGGTTTTGTGAGCTATGTGACACTTTGGTTGTGATTGGTGTTTGGGTTTCAGCTTTGGAGGTCCTTGTTGCTTGCACAGGTTACTGTTAAGGGCCTCCACATATGTGGGTTTAGTGTTGCTATGTGTGGCTGCTGGTGGTGTGGGTTTAGAAGGGCTATGTGTTGCTTGAGGTGTAGTGCAGGTGTTAACCTTCTCCTCTTGACTGTCTAGCACAATCTTGGGTGGAGAGAGCTTTGCTTCCAGTTTGGCTATGTAAGTGCATCTCTCGCAGGTTGTAGTGTTGGGTAGTAGGAGTAGAGGGTTGACCGTGTACATGAGGCAATTGCTACATTGCCCCAGTATGCCCAGATTCAACAGGTGGACAGGAGAAATCTCCGGAAGCTGACCCTTGGACATGCCTGGTTTATTGCTTTTTTTTGTAAAGTACAACAGCTGTTTTCCCTTACCTTAGCAAGGTACTTTGCAATTATAGGCTGCTTAGTGCCTATGATTAATTACTCCTTATTAACAAGGAGAGTTGAGTGCTTGTATCAATTTAAGACTTCCTAGTGCTTTCCAGCAGGTTTTAAAGCAAGTGATAATTACAGGGATGCTTTAAGGTAAGTTGAAAAACATGATTTATCCTAAACACTGCAGTGTGCACTAGAGGAGTTAGATGTGAAAGTAGGTAACTTAAGTTTTACCTGTCTAAAAAGTTAAGTTTTAGTGGAGAGTCACTATTTTTAAAACAGCAAAATAGATTGAAAGGGGGTAGTTACTTTTGTATTCTGGTACTATGGAATACAGTAGGATGGCCAATACATTTAAATAGTTGAAGGGGAGTGATTTCAAAAAATGATAATCTTGTGCTTACTCACATAAGCCAGTAAAAACAGAGAGGAAATGAGATATATGGTCAAATTAACATAAAGGGAAGGCAACTAGAAAGACAGTGGTGTTTAAGAACACTATAGTAACTGCATGGGAGTGTGGGGAAATAAAATTTCTGCCTAACTCACAAGAGACAGAGCTGTGGTCTCTTTTCAAGTTTTAATATGCAGTTAAAAGCAGAATACAAATAAAACACAAGGTAAATAAAACAAATCACAGTATTCAAAATAAAACAAGGCAATAAAGTAATATAACAATTAAAAAGCAAACTAACCTTTCCCTCACAGCAAAGTGTAGCAGAGTCTGTGTGAGCCTTTCTAGTAAAGCTCTGAAATGTTTTATTTTACCCCTTAAATAGAAGGCTTAGTTCCTAGCTCCACCCCCTCAGTTCACAGATAATTAACCTTAACTGACCTGTTCTATTGACCTGTACTAATTTCTATTCTATTACTATTTATAGATATGTATAAGAAGAGTATATATATGGAGAGTGCACAGCATATCAAACAGCCATTATTCCGACAGTTGCCAACTTTTAAAATGGCGAGTGTTTGATTCTTTCCTACAAATGAGAATTATTGCATGAAACATATACCCACACATAATGCAAAGGACATGACACCACATACAAGTTTGCATACATATAAATGATTACTTGTGTACTATTTCAGTTGTTTATGCCATCTCTTATAGCAGTTAGGTGTTTGAAATACATTATAACTGATTAATGCAACTCTCAAACAAAACATTTGATATAGTAATCTGAAAACATAACATACTTTGCTGTCCTGGCTAAGGCCTTCAAGTATTACAACAGTAAAAAAAAACACTTGCCTTGAAGATAAGAACCAATCAACATTTAATTACAGATGTAGTTCAGCAGTCTCCAATTACACTCTGTACTCATCCCCTAGTGGGAAAAGTATTAGTTGTCACTATGTAAATGTATCTGTTACATAACAATGCTTAACTTAAAACGTCACTACCACGCTGACAAACAGAACTGTGTGTAAGACAGTAAGCTCTAGCTCACCACTGTTCCAATGGTGAAATGTATGAAAATGTACAGCCATATACCTTAATGTTTCTTACTGCTGATATCCCTCATTTTGTAACAGCTTAGTTTACAAACATTTAATACCCTTCCCCCTTAAAATGTCTTACAAGGGCATATAACAGTGTTTTCCATACACCGACCTCTGGACTGTACAAGGTCACATATGTTTTGTCCAGCTGTAGCCCTCATACATATGGACCCTACCACACAGTTTGTGTGGGAGTCCGCAACATCACTGGAATGATAGCAGGAATGCCAGCACTAAATAATGATAGGCCATTACCTAACAACCTCTTACTGCATGGCATCTGGACAAAGCCTGGTATATAGGTGGAGGACAGAAGCTGGAACACAGGGCCATATTTGCAATATTGGTGTTATACACTGTGAAAGTTGCTGGTGTTACAGGTTTGGTTGCAACATACCCTTACTCAGGAATATGAAGTCAGAAACACAAATGGATGTTGCCATGTACTGATAGCAATTAATGGAGAGAATGCCACTGGTATGTCAGAGACAAGACCTGTGTGGTGAAAAGTCAAAATATAACAGCCAGTTATCTGACCATCATGTTGACAGGCCCACAGTTGAGAGCTATGCAGACAGACTGCATTCCATGCAAAATTAGCATGTACATACAAACCCTGTAAAACTAGCAGTATTCAATGCATATAACAGTAATACTCACACTGTCCATAGGTCTGGAACCTTATACAAACATGTAGTTGGCCTGTGTCCACAAGTCCTGTTGTGAGAGGTATTGCTACCTGCTGTCTGTAACACTGCTGCCCATACACAGGAAGGATGTCTTCCATACAGGAAAGGTAAAGGGACAACGCCCACGTTATGTAATCATTTATAGTAATGGGTTGCTATGACAACTGACTATTGGAAGTACTACACATCTGGCTGCATGCCGTTAGCAAATGGGGAACACCAGTTGGTGCAGAGGCCATCACCTGATCAGGAGCATCTCCTACAAAAGCCATGCTGCAACCTGTTCAAACCAGCTCAATTCCTGTAGTGGAGCGAGAGAGATATATAGAGAGAAATAAAAAAAAACAAAAAAACAAAAATAATACTAAAAAATAATCCTACAAACAAACAAAAAGAAGATATCCAAGCGGTACACAGAAGAGAGCACAATAATAAAACAGGTATGCGAAACATGTATATATATATATATATATATATATATATATATATATATATATATATATATGCACATATCAGGGAAGAGGGTGGCATGTCAGTAAGGGTAAGGTTGTCAGTGTAATTGGATTTTATTGCTCATACATGCACTGCTGATGATGAGATCTGCAAATCAGAGGTCAGGCATTCACTACTGACATCTGTCCTCATATCATCCCAGGTATGTGTCAGACAAACACATAAGGGCTGTGAGCAACAAATCAAGCATAACTGCCACACATATACACATTCAGTTGTGGTGTGTACACTCATGAGGTATGCTGCACAGTACATGCCAGGGTGCTGAACAGGTGCACAGCAATACTGTGTACATGGGTGCAGTGTGTTCCAGGTGAAGGGGCATCACCTACTAACAAAACTCATTTATCACAGAGATGCATAATGTTGGTAACAGTGATTGAGTATAGCTTCAGTGCATGCTGTTGAGTGCCATATGTTATGCATGTTGACAGCTGGGTAATGAGAGGTCTGTGTAATATCTTTGTACCACCTCACCTGTAGGTGTGCATGTGTGTGTGTGTGTGTGTGTGTGTGTGTGTGTGTGTGTGTGTGTGTGTGTGTGTGTGTGTGTGTGTGTGTGTGTGGAGAGGTAAGCAATGACTTACAGGTCTTAAATTACATGTTTTGTATTCCCCTCACAGGTGTCGATGTGGGTCAGGGTCCCTCCTGCAGGCAAACTGATGTTAGTGTCCATACAGACTCTAACAATGATGATAGGTATAGTGAGGCACAGGCAGGGTTGTCAGGGGCTGAAGCTGTGCCATCGGTTGACATCCCACTGTTATCCACCCCATCCCCGCACACAGTCACATTTCCTATACATACCCCATCACCAGTGGCCATAGATGAGGCACAGTTGGCGGGTGGTGGCATGGGACAGGACAGTGTAGTGACTATGGCAAGTGTGTCTGTACACAGCAGCCATAGCCGGATGACCAGTGAGGTACCACACAGGCAGATGTACAGCGGGGCTCGTAGGAGGGCTGCTGGCCATCGTGCCCCTGGCAGGCGTGCCACAGCAGGTGTCAACAGATGCATGTTTTAGGCCATCATGGAGGCACAGGCATGTATGGAATGTTATACCAGACAGAGTCTGAGGCTCCAGAGTGCTACTCATTCTGCTGTACTTGACAACATCCGTGATCTTGAAGGGTGCCCACCATTATTTTGCAGAGATCCTGCATAGATGGTTGGGTGAGATGGTGGGAATCCTTGACCAGGCAATGTCTGTGTTAGAGCATATGGTGGGAGTAGGGCAACAGCCACATGGACGTAGGTCAGCGACACCAACAGGTGGAGATCTACATGGACATGCAACAAGTCACAGCAGCTCCCATAGTAGAAGTACCAGCACCAGCACTGCAGGGGGGTGCTGTCCACACCACAACACAGTAGGCCATATGCACGTGGTCCTGGTCAGTACCAATAGTGTCCTAGATCCAGCAGATGTATGTCATCATCAGGGGAGAGTACCATATCTAGGCTTGTACCTGGTAGTGCCCATGGAACCCCTAGCAGGCACAGTTCTCATGGCCGTGGCTGGAGATAGTGAACTGCATATCCTGCCATGTATGGTCTGCAGCTGTCCAACAAACCCCTGTATAGGGCAGCCACATGTCAGAACTGTGTGCATACACAGACACACACACACACACACACACACACACACACACACACACACACACACACACACACACACACACACACACACACATATATCACCAACACAGCTAGGGCCCCTCCATACCTACACAAACCACATCTGCACAGCCCAATTGATAATAAAACCCCCTAACACGCACACATGATGTGAACCAAATGGCTCAGCCTAGGTCTCTGGCAAACCCACAACACACCCTGTGCATATGATGATACCTGTGCCACATCCCTGTCATACATACCATCAATGCAGGTACAGGCTAATATGGTTCTGATGCACAGGGTGAATGTACTAAGGTGTAGCAATGCAATGCTGTGTAACATGTTTTCAGCTGGAAAGTTTAATGCTTACATGACAGGATGTGTGGCTGTCCAGCCATGATGCATTATAGCTGTTATTAATACTGATTGATTGTGGTCTCCATAATGTATTCTGTTTTTGTTGTAGGTGTCTATGTGCAACAGGATGTTGGTCTGCTGTTGTTCCCTGCAAGGAGTATGGCACTGTGGTGACGCATTGACTGTGTCATATCCTGGGTACAGCTGAACACAAGTAACAGGTCTGTATAACAGTTACTGCATGTGCCACA
>NC_056726.1:1163614314-1163664314 GCF_019279795.1 Protopterus annectens
CAATCAGTAAAACAGTTCACTGTACCTATCCAGGCATGTCCAAAGGGCAGTTTCAGGTGTACTATCTGGTCCAACTGGTGAATCTGGGCATTTTGAGGCAATGTTACAATTGCCTCATGTACAAAGACAACCCTCTCCTCCTTCCACCAAACACTAATACATGTGACAGATGCAATTATACAGCCAAACTGGAGGCTAAGTTCTTTCAACCCAAGACTGGACCAGGCAGTCTAGAGGAGAAGGGAATTACCTGCATCACACCACCAGTCTCACATAGACCTAGGAAACCAGCACAGGCAAAAAACACACATAAATACATGAAAACATACTCGGAGGCTCTAAATAAAAATCTGCAGAAGCAACAGAGACCTTCAAAGCAGACAGTCAAGCAACCTCCACCCCCCAACACAAACCATGAAACACATACTTTACAAAACCAGTGTGCCACACAATCACAGCCCTTAAGGCAAAATAACATACCCAACACACTGATGTCCCACTCACTACGCTGAACAAGGAGAAGGTTAAAGTTAGCTGCCTGTTGGGTGCCAGGATCCGCCACATAACACAAGCACTTAGGTCCCTCCAGGACAAGTACAAATATGACTCTGTCATTGTCATTGTTGGAGTGAATGACCTGAGCCATAACTCCCTGGACTACATGAAAAGAGACATGGAGGAGCTCTCTGATCACGTAGCCTAGGCCGGTATGACCCTGACCCTGAGTAGCATCTTGCCCTCACCAAGAATGATACCACAGTAAAGAGAAAAAATGATCAGTTTCAACAATTGGCTAAGCTTCTGGTGTCATTCAAAGGGGATCCAGTGTCTGTCAGCCTGGGATGACATGCTTGACAAGCCACGCTGCTACGCTAGAGACGGCTTGCATCTGTCACCCTTAGGCTTTCAAATACTGGCCAAGGCTCTTGCCACCTCCATAGTGCCTTTTTTAGGCAAGGATAAAAAGACAAACCCACCACCATAAATAGCACAAGTAACAAAAAACTGAGGGTAATGCTTCTCAATGCCAGAAGTCTAAACCTCAAAATACACGCACTCGAGGCACTCCTCAGTATGGAGAAAACTGATATATGTGCAGTAACAGAAACCTGGTTTAAGGCTCCAGAGAGCACCCCAGCACTACCAGGCTACAACTCATACCATACATTTTTGCCACAAAACCCAGACCGAAATACAAAAGGCGGGGGAGTATCCATATTCATCAAGGATACCCACACCTCCAGGTTAGTGGCACAGCACGATGCTTCAGAGATCATCCACGTGCAACTAACAATGTGCAAAACTGCTATTCAAATTATAGCTTGCTACAGATCACCCACCACATCCCAGGACCCCCACTCCGCATTCCTGGAAACACTGGGAAACATAAAGGTCCTACCAACCTCCCTGATATTGGGTGATTTCAATTACCTAAACATTAACTGGGAGAACTACTCAAGTACAAACTTCCTTGCCCAACATTTCCTAGAATTTATAAACTCAAACGGCCTGGATCAACTAGTCAACACCCCCACCAGAGGTGACAACATATTGGACCTGGTCATCACCAACATGGGCGACTGGTGTTCCACACCGGAGGTCAACCCCTTGCTGGTTAGATCTGACCATAAACTATTCACTCTGGATATCCACATTTTGCCTCCACCCCTGTTCAAAGAAACCACCGTGAAAAACTTTTCAAAAGCAAACTTCACGTTACTTAAGACCGAGGTGGGAAGTTTCAAAGCTCCCATGCTAAAGGATAATGCTATCCAAGCTGCAAAATCCTTTACCAATGCACTCTACAGGCACCTACAATAATGCATTGATCATGCTATCCCAAACAAAACCAAGACTCACTCCTCCAAGAAAAGGAAACCAGTCTGGTGGACCCCTGCCATAAACAAGCTGCACAATAGAAGGAGGAAACTAGTACAGAAAACAGTAAAATCCCAAGAAGGGAAGACATCCCTGATCAGTATCAGCATGAAACTAAGTTTTCTCATAAAATCATCCAAGGCTAGCTTCAAAAGAAAAATTGCCATGGACTCCAAAGATAACCACAAGACATTCTTTAGCTATGTCAAGATTCTAAGTGGCAATTCTCAGATCTGCTCGGACTTAGTGCAGAATGGCACAAAATACACTGAACTGACCGATATAGCCAACATCCTGGCAGACAGGTTAAGTGCAAACCTCACCCCACTCTCACCCCCAAAAGGGCAAATAACTATACCAGAAGAATGTAGTGCCCCTGAAATCACAGACACTCAGGTTAAAACAGCCCTCTCCAAAGCCAAAAACACAGCATCAATGGGACTGGACGGTGTCCCAGGCTTCGTCCTACATGAGCTCAAAGATGAACTAACCCCTTATCTAAACACACTGTTTAAAATCAGCCTCTCCACAGGCTACGTACCCACAGAGTGGCACACAGCAAGGGTTATTCCACTCCACAAAGGTGGAGCAACAATGGACCCCGGGAACTATCGCCCTATAAGCCTGTCTAGCTTGGCCTGCAAATCTATGGAGCGCATCATCATGGATGTCATTAACAGAGACATTGGAAACCTCCAAACACTGGACCCTACCCAGTTCAGCTTTGTTAAGGACAGATCATGCCTCCTAAACCTGGTGGACTTCTTTGAGAAAGTTACCAAGGCTATAGACGAGGGAAGGTGGTTCACATAGCCTACCTAGACCTTGCAAAGGCCTTTGACACCATTTCCCACTCAGGTATTATAGACAAACTCACGAGCCTGAACATAAACCCCTACATCACAAGATGGGTTGCCAACTGGCTCACGGACAGAACCCACATGGTAAGAGTTGCGGGGGCTAGGTCTGACTCTAAACTGGTTACAAGTGGCATTCCCCAGGGCTCAGTCCTAGGACCCCTCCTGTTCGGCATATACTTCTTAGAGGTACAGGCAAGCACAGGAGGACTATGGCTGACCAAGTTCACAAACGATTGCAAACTAGGGGCTATAACTGACTCTGCGTCTGACACAGACATCCTCCAAAAGGGTCTCACTGAGACAGATACCAGCTGTCAAAACCATGGCCTCAAGCTAAATGCCAAAAAGTGCATAGTCATCCCCTTTGGAAAAAACAAAGTACCTACAAACTACCACATAGGTGGTAGACCCCTAAATACAGAGGACGTAATAAGGGATCTGGGGACCCTAGTAGATAATAAGCTGTCCTTTGATAATCACATTGCCAAAGTGCTTAGAAAATCCTTCTATGTGGCCCACCTAATCACAAAAGGGTTTGCATCCAGATCGAAAGAGGTCATTGTGCCCCTCTATGCATCACTCATCAGACCCATCATAGAATACAATGCCCCATTTGGGATGTACCTTACAAGACACTTGCAACAACTGGAAAGACCACAGAAGTACCTCACCAAGAGGATCACTGGCCTCAAGCAGATGCTCTATGCAGCTTGACTGAAGAAACTCCAGCTGTACTTGGTTGCATACCGCCTACTCAGTGGTGGTCTCTGCCTGACATACAAGGCCATGTCCAACCCAGAATTGATGGACATGCTCCACCTAAAGAAAACCATATCCCCTCGTGCCACACGGTCCAGGGGTTTAAACCTCACCACAACAATAAATAGGACGTGCTGGAGGGATAGATTCCTGTCCCAAAGACTTCCCATGCTCTGGAACAAGATTCCAATCTACATTAGGCAGAGCTCCTCGCTAACCCTCTTCAAGAGAAACCTTGATGAGTGGATGGGAAACAGAAAGTTTACCCCAGGGATCTCTTCAATGACTCTGCTGGACAGAGGCACAGAGTATTAATCTAAGGGGGCGGCAAAAGCCAACACATTCCAGCTAGGCTTATAAATGCCTTTGTGCAGATAGCCTAGTACCTACCTATGAACCTATGAACCTAAGAGGTATTTACAACTACCTTCTGTGATGCTGTTTGTCAAACACCCACATGAAGTCTTGCTCACAATGAAGGAAAAGGGCCAACACCCACATGAAGTGCTTAGTTATAGGAGTGTGTTTCCATGCAATTGACTATAGGAATGATACCACAGCTGTTCCACATGCAATTAGCAAGTGGGGGACTGCAACTCATGCACAGGCCATCAGCTGATCATGAGCATTACTTACAAAACTCAAGCTGCTGCCTATGCAAAACAGATGTACTTTTCCACATCCACCAGAGAGGGAGAGAGAGAGAGAGACAGAGACAGAGACAAAGTAAGAAAGGAAGGGAGTATGACAGTAAGAGCCAACCATGTCTGTGTATGATCCTTGGGTGGAGAGTGGTATCTGGGTATAATAATGGTTGCCTTCATTGTTTACTAATTCATACTGTCACATAGTAATTGCACATGGCTGTACACATTTATGGCTGAGGATCGTCTACAACAACCTCTACAGTGTTTGAAAACTGTTAGCCTTGTAATGTGGATAATGGGACATATAGTTCCTCAAAATAATGATGTAGCAAAACCCACACTGCAATGGATAATGTCATTACACAATTACCCCAACACCCCACAGGATACTGATGACACGCACAGAAACACACACTTACCAGTACTGAATTTCAGGCCCCTACCTGACTGTGTATTGCTATTACAGTATTACGCAGTTATGGCACATGCCACAGAGCTTATATGACTGATACATGGCCACAGTGTTATTTCAAGGTGAATTGCATCAACAGCCATGCTAAAGTAGGGCAGTGGGAGGTGTAGTGATTGTGACTGGCTACAAAATCATTATTCTCCGCAAACACACACACACACACACACACACACACACACACACACACACACACACACACACACACACACACACACACACACACACACATTTGCCAGTACTGAGATGCATAGGTTCATTGCTTCACAGGTGTGTAGTAGGTGAATGGGCCTGAAGGCTGTACAAGGCTAGGCAAAGGGAATACCTTGCCATCAGGCCACATGACAATGGTCTCCAGTGTGGCTCAGGGGTGCAGTCCATGGAGTGGTCCCCACAGGTGGGTATTGTATTCACCATCCACTCATCTGGGTTACTATTGTGGGTGGCCAGTGATGTGCACTGCTTCCCATGTATGTGATCTATATTCCATAACATGGACAGTGTCTGGGTTGTGCACATGTCCCACACTCATGTTCTGTGACATGTGAAAGTGTACTTGAGGTCTCTGGGGCATGTTGTGTGGACAGATTGTTATCTTCTGATGTAGCATTCCTGACCTCATTTGGTGAGACCTGGCTGAGGAACTGAGGTCTTGCTTGCACCTACATTGACAGCATGATACAGGTATTCAGTGGAGTTAGTGGCGTCTGTCCATACAGGGCATGTGTATAAGGCATGGTATCCCCTTTGTGGGTTACATTTGCAGACTTTACAGTTATTGCAGGTGTCCAGTGGGGAACATAGCAAAAGGACCACTGTAAGCATTTATTTGCCTACTGTAGGGATGGCACAGGGTGCCATGTCTTTTTACTTGCTGGATAACACACAGTCAGGAGATGTAACACATCACAGTACTTTCTGATGTCAGTGGCACTGTTATGGTCAACAGGCTTGTAGTCCACTGCAATCACACCGTGGTTACTATCTGTGAGGCAATATGCAGGGAACTACCAATATAGTGGTTGTTGCTTAACCAAGTGTGTTTGTGTATGAGACATGAATGGAGAGTGTTCTCTGACTAATACAAGAATTTCCTATATTGTTCATGAATCCATAATGTCACATATAGAGCTATGGATTATCTACACCAACCTCTCTGGTGTTTGACATCTGTTGTCCTTGTAAGGTGGACATTGTGACATATACTAGGTCCTCAACATTATAGTTTAGCAAAACCCACCCCACAATGCATCCTGTTATTACAGAATCACAGCTACCTCCACACAGGATACTGATGACAGAGACACACACACACACACACACACACACACACACACACACTTGCCAGTACTGAGATTCAAACCCCTACCTAGGGTATGTATTGCTACTACAGTGTACTGCATTTATTGCATGTGCTACAGAGCTGATAGGATGGATGTTGTCCCAAGGTACTTCTAAGGTGAGTAACATCTCCAGCCCTTGTAAATACTGGCATTGGGTGATGTAGTGGGTGAAAGATTCAAAAAATAATTCTACCCTAAACACACATTTACATTTGCTAGGGGTGAGTTTAAAACCTCTATCTAACAATCTTTATCACCATTATGTTACGAATTTACCACATGCACCACTGACCTGACATGGTTTAGGGTTGGCAACAGGTATTTCTAAGGTGGATGATATTTGCAGACTGCTAAAGTCAGGCTCTGAGATGTGTACTGGGTGTAAATGGGGCCAAAATCTTTGAGGTGCACACATACATATTACACACACAAACACTTGCCACAGATGAGATTCAAACCCATACCTGGATAGTTGTTGCTACTACATTGTTTCTCATTTATGGCACACACCATAGAGCTTATAGGGCTAGCCATTCTCCAAAGGGGTATTTCAAGGTGACTGACATCAGCAGGCTTGCTAAAGAAGGGCAATAGGAGGTGTAGTAACTGTGAATGGCCTCAAAATCACTAATCTCTACACAACACACAGTTCACAGTTGCCATGTCTGGCATTAGAACTCCTACCTAACTAGATATGTTACACTACAGCATTACACAGTTATTGCACACACCACAGAGCTTATAGGGCTGGCACTTGTCCAAAGGGGTATTTCAAGGTGACTGACATCAGCAGGCTTGCTAATATAGGGGAATGGGAGGTGTAGTGACTGTGAATGGCCTCAAAATTATTAATCTCTACACACACACAAACACACACACACACACACACACACACACACACACACACACACACACACACACACACACACACACACACAGTTTCACAGTTGCCATGTCTGGAATTAAAACTCCTACCTAACTATTAAGTTATACTATAGCATTACACAGTTATCGCACGTACCACAGAGCTTATAGGGCTTGTCTTTGTCCAAAGGGGTATTTCAAAGTGACTGACATCAGCAGGCTTGCTAAAGTAGGGCAATGGGAGGTGTAGTGACTGTGAATGGCCTCAAAATCATTAATCTCTACACACAGAGTTTCACAGTTGCATTGTCTGTGATTAGAACTCCTATTTAACTAGTATGTTACACTATGGCATTATGCAGTTATCACATGTGCCACAGAGCTTATATGGCTAGCCTTTGTCCAAAAGGGTATTTCAAGGTGACTGACAGTGGGCTTGCTAATGTAGGGCAATGGGAGGTGTAGTAACTGTGAATGGCCTTAAAATCATTAATCTCTACACACACAGAGTTTCACAGTTGCCATGTCTGAGATTAGAACTCCTACCTAATTAGTAAGTTACATACAGCATTACACAGTTATCACATGCACCACAGAGCTTATAGGGCTGTTTTTTGTCCAAAGGGTATTTCAAGGTGACTGGCATCATCAGGCCTGCTAAAGTAGGGCAATGGGAGGTGTAGTGACTGTAAATGATCTCAAAATCATTAATCTCTACACACACACACACACGCACACACACACACACACACACACACACACACACACACACACACACACACACACACACACACACACACACACACACACACACAGTTTCACAGTTGCCATGTCTGGAATTAAAACTCCTACCTAACTATTAAGTTATACTATAGCATTACACAGTTATTGCACGTACCACAGAGCTTATAGGGCTGCTTTTTGTCCAAAGGGTGTTTCAAGGTGACTGGCATCATCAGGCCTGCTAAAGTAGGGCAATGGGAGGTGTAGTGACTGTAAATGATCTCAAAATCATTAATATTTACACACACAGAGTGTCACAGTTGCCATGTCTGGGATTAGAAGTCCTACCTAAGTAGTATGTTACACTACAACATTACACAGTTATCGCACGTGCCATAAAGTTTATAAGGCTGATTCTTGTCCAAAGGGGTATTTCAAGGTGACTGACATCAGCTGGCTTGCTAAAGTAGGGCAATGGGAGGTGTAGTGACTGTGAATGTCCTCAAATCATTAATCACTATAAACACACCCACACACACACACACACACACACACACACACACACACACACACACACACACACACACACACACACACAGAGTTTCACAGTTGCCTTGTCTGAGATTAGAACTCCTACCTAACTAGTGTGTTACACTATAGCATTATGCAGTTATTGCACGGACCATGGAGCTTAAGGGGCTGAGAATTGGCCAGAGGGTTATTTCAAGGTGACTGACATCAGCATGAGTGCTAACATGAGCAATGGGAAGTGCAGTGTGTGTTAATGGGCCTTAAACCATTCCTCTGGAAACACACACACAACTCTCAGTCACACACAACTTTACATTTGACAGGACTGGGTATACAAATGCTAGATGAATACTGACTTGCTCTATCATGTTACACAGTTATCTCAAGCACCACAGACACTACAGGGCTGAGGGCTACCAAAAGCAAATGTCTACAGTGATTGACATTAGCACATCATATTATATTGGGCAATTGGATGTGTAGTGGGTGGGACAGGCCTCATGATGGCAATCTCTTTGTCACTGTCTGCCTCTCTCTTCCCCACATCTCTGTGTGTCTATGTTTCACATATTATAGTGTGTTGGCCTTGGATATGTGTGAGTATTCCTATCCAATGTGTGTGCAAGGCATGAATGGTGTGCAATGTGGTGTGTGTGCACAGACATCTGCGACTGACATATATGTATAGTCTACTGTTGTTGTCAGACGTGGGCTTCATGACAGATATGTATAGTCCACTGTTTTTGTCAGACATGGGCTTCATGACAGATATGTATAGTCCACTGTTTTTGTCAGACATTGGTTTCATTTCTCTAAGTGTTGGAGAATGCACAGTATGACCTTCTGTATTTTGTTGTTAGACATTAGACACGGGCTTCATTTCTCTAAGCAAAGGAGTATGCCCAGTATGACCTTCTGTATTAAGTGTGTGAATCCATTCCAGGTAGGTTGTACTCCAGTGCAGGATTTTGTGTTCTATACCTACAGCTAGCAACCTGTTTCTGAAGGATATCTGTAGATAGGTTGACAATATGGAGTCACAATGGGCAAAAGATAGTGCAATACTGTAACTATTGTGTCTGTGCTGCTTGTGTTACATGGTTAGTGTTAGCAGAGATATTCAGACATATGTACTGTTTTACACTGTGATGTATTATGTCATCAACTACTGAAAGATAAACTTATTTGCTCACAGTTATTTCCTGGGAAATACAAGATGAATGAAGCTGTGTCCAGTATTGTGGTCTGCAGCCTACATATTCTTGCACACTCATGCCATTCTGGAGGGGTAGCTGCAGACACTTGCTGATGGGTCTGTGTAAATGGTCCAGCACCTTGGTATTGTGGTGGATGAGGGTCCCCTGCTTATACATCTATCAACATAACAGAATGGCCATATCCTGCTGTGGCCATACCTCTCAGCTGCACAGATTCATCCAGGTTATCTAGAGGCAGGGCTGATATATCTGGTCTGTTCCCCTCACATTGTGGTTTACAAGTAGGTTTGTAGCCACCCATGACCGGGCTTGCAGGCAGGGGTAGTATGGGCACACATCAGAGTTTCAGACTTCACACACTCCATGGCGTCCATGCTTCTACACCCCCACTCTGTTATTCTATCCTCTTCCTAACATTATGCGAGCGATATCTGAGACATATCCCTATAGTTGTCCCTTTATCCCAGTGGAATTTAGGGTTGGTCCACGGTTCATGCAGTAGGACATGGTGGACATGCTACTGGGATTTGTCGACATGGTCTTGCATTTATGTTCTGTGGACTTTGTTATGTTGTTAGTTGAGACCCCATGAGATAACATACATTGGCAATACAGGTGAGGCACAGGCCTTTGACAGAGGACTGTAGGGCATTTTGTAGTGATGCAGGGTAGCAGTCCAATGCATTCTGTCACTCCTATAGCCCCAGGTTTCAAGCCACTGGATTCCCCTGTGTGACAGTGTGTGAGGTGTTAATGGCAATAGTTCCTGTCCATATTAATCCATTGTTCTGGATGCTGGCAGGGTGCTGCTTACAGCTGAGGACACACCTGCATGGGACACCACTTCAGCATACTACATTCTGTGGGTATTCCCATACAGAAGTGGGGGTTATACTGCACTCATTCCCAAAAGCAGGGCTATGACCTGTGATAAACCTGTGGCTGATGGTGGGGTGAGCTGAGTGCATGTGTGATATGGAAGCTTCTTGCAGCTGACTCACAGATACACCTGGGACATTCCCCTTATGCTGCCTTGTGTGGGGATATAGGCAGTTTCTCATTACTTCATAACTGTGCCGTTTGTGGTCTGCCAGTGATTGGACAGACTACATCAATATTCCATACTACACAGACAACTAATATGCTGCTAACCTGTATGTACACTTCCAAAGGTGTGTGCAGTTAACAGTTACATTTTATGTACTCTGTCTAGGATACTTCACCTGTGTACTGTGTGTATGTCTCGGCCCAAATTCATGGCATGTCCATCTTTCAGATGGTGACAAATATTGACATCTGAACAATGAGTATGGATGACTGCTGAATTTTGTCTTGCTGGGATGCATTGTGGTTGGCACTGCAGTTGTCAAAACATGGCCCTGTCATTGACAGTACTGGCCATAGGCCACCAGGACACAACCCTCCATGCCTACATGCTAATCAGTACCACACAATATACAACACACAACAACTTAACATACAGAGCCCTGCATACTATACACATGCAACAATCTATCTTGTAAATTGGGCCAGCTCAGGTAATCTGTGCACCACTGTTATTAAACCCACACGTACAGGTTACTGCATTTCTACATAGGATTGTGGGGGGAGGAGGCCCACCTAACAATGGTAAACATTTGCTATGACTGTACTGGTATTTCAGGTACTCTGTTGGCTTCCATTTTGTTTTGTATTCTGACCTATCATGCAAACTAGAGGCATATCAGTAGACTACAGATCTATGGTTTTATTGACCTACATTTCAGTTTCAGACTTCATACCCTTCAGAACTAACATACAACTGCCTGACCTGTTGTAGTCTGTCTTGGTAGGTCTGGAGGGGGGCTGTTCTCCATTGCCATCAATTGGAGAACTTAGCACAGCCTTTCTTTATGGTCATCTACACCTGTCCTGCTGGCTGAGGCTGTTTTTGGGAATGAGAGCCTCACTGACATGCATGTGTGTGTCCTATGTTCATACATTTGGACCAGCACATGTACTGCAGTGGGATTTGTCACCTTGTCTAGTACTGCATACTTTGTTGACACCAGTATTTGTTATGGATTTCATGCTGCCCATATAGGTGTCCACTATCTGCTGCCATCCCATTCAGCCACCCGATTCCCTTGCATGCTCACATCCATACCATAGATACAAGTAGCAAAACATACTACTCCATTCAGCAATTGATAGGGAGAGTGACGTACCTTGTGGCTTTGCCAATATTGAGGATGGTGCTGGAGGGCTGACTATGTTGGATGCACATAATACACTCCCTTTACATGGTAAAGCACAGGTAGTGTCATGTTTGGCATCCCTTTAACTGTATGCGAAAGTCAGAGAGAGGTGTCATTCCCTGGGGGTTCCTTCCATGTCAGTGTATGTGCTATGTGTTGCCTCTTTGCCAAAGCCTGGGCATACTGGGCACACCTCCTTCTGCCTACATGGGCAGGCTCAGGTTGTTCCTCCTCTGAGTCACTCTGTGCCTGTGCTGGCCTTGGCAGTGGTGAGGGGCTGTGTGGCCCTGCCCCGTGCTGTTCCTGCTGCAGCTGTTTCCGCAGGATTATATTGTATAGCATGGCACATACAATGAAATTTTGTGTACATGAAGCTGGAGAGTATTGCAAAGCTCCACTGGATATGTCCAGGCACCGGAACTGTGACTTGAGCATCCCAAGCACATGCTCTATTATGATTCTGGTTTGTGCATGTGCCTCATTATGGAGTTCTTGTTTGGGTGTGTGTGCATTTCTGATGGGTGTCATCAGCCACAGCTCCAGTGCATAACCAGCATCCCCCATTAGGTGGCCATATGGGATGTCCCCAATGGCAAATCTCTGGTACAGCTGTGTCATATGCCAGATGTGAGAGTCGTGATAGCTTCCAGGGCTGCCAGCACACACATTCATTATAATGCCCTGGGCATCGCACACTCCCTGGCAGTTGATGGAGGGGAAGCCCTTGCGGTTTATGTATACCCTACTCCTTTCAATGGGTGGTGCTTTGATGTGTATGTGCATGCAGTCTATAGCACCCACTACCTCAGAGCATTCTGCTATTTGGTGGAAGAGACCCATATTGCTGGTCAATGCCTCACAGATGTTGAGGAAATATATGTGCTCACCAACATGTGCTGACATTGCATCCAGGAACTGTTAGAGTACCTGGATGCTGATGCCTGTGAGATCCCCATGATATCCCCAGTTGGCCTTTGGAAGGTACCTGTGGCTAGTATTCTTAAGCCTACACATACCTTGGTATCCACTAAGATGGATTCCCCTCTGTTGGTTCTGTATGTGAGGCATGGCCGGCACAGCTCAACAATGTATTTATTTATTTATTTATTTATTTATTTATTTATTTATTTATTTATTTATTTATTTATTCCAGTTTGATGACCGGAGAGGTCCACTGGGCCTTGGGATTCTGTTTTCAGTGGAAGCCCAGGGAGAAAAGCTCCACAATACAAAGTTTAATTACATGATTAATTATAAACAACAGGTAGCATTCTAAAGAGAAAAAGAGAAAAACAATATTTACAATTTAGTTCACTGGGCTTAGGGAGTCTACTTTCAGTGGAGGCTCGGGGAGAAAAAGCTACACAATACAAAGTTTAATTACATGAATACTTTCAGTGGAGGCTCAGGGAGAAAAGCTCCACAATACAAAGTTTAATTACATTATTAATTACAAAGGAAGTTAGGGTTGCAAGCAACAGGTAGCATTCAAAGGAGTGAGAAAAAAAAAAACAGTTTAATTCAGGAGTAAAAACAGGCATATAGTATCATGGCTAGATTTTGCTGTTTAGTTACATATATAATCAACAATTTAAAGTGAGGTTGGGAAGGTATGAAGGTTAGCCTGGAGTAAAGGGAGAGGAGAGCTTGAGAGGAATGGGTGGAAGAGTACAGTTGCATTTCCTGTTTAAATAGAGGTAAGAATGAAGTTGAGTTTTGAAGTTATTAAGGTTGTCACAGGTCCTCAGTGTGGAGGGCAGAGCATTCCGTTTTTTAGCTAGGGAATAAGATAGCAGAAGCTGCCCAGCAGGGTGCTTGGGTTTATGGATAATGATCAAGTTTTGGTGGGTAGATCTAAGGGGTCTGAGGGATTTATAAGGTTGCAGAATATTGGATAGTGCAGGGAAGTTAGTAGGTTGGAACAATAATTTGTGGGCTGTGGTGATATAGTGAATCTTAAGTAGATTGGGGAGTTCAAGCCAGTTTAGTGACTGTAGGGAGGTGCAGTAATGAGAGGAGGATTTGGCATTCATGGCGAATCTGGCTATTTTATTATAACATACTTCCAATTTGGAGGTGAGTGTGGAAGATAAACTAGTGAGCAGAGGAGCGCCATACAATAGGGAGGGAAGTAGATAGGTTGTGGCGAGAGTTATTCTGGTGGAAGGAGAGAGGAAGTGATTATTTCTGTAAAGTACGCCTAGTTTTATGTGGGTTTTCTTGATATTTAGCTGGATGTGATTGTTAAATTTTAGGTGTTCATCAATGGTTACACCAAGAAGTATGGCGGAGGGTACGACCTCGATAATGGAGTTGTTAAGGCTGGTGATTTGGAGTAAGTTTTTGTCAATAGGGAAGGATTTTGAAGGAGAGAATAGAAGGATCTTAGTTTTGTTGGCATTTAGTGAGAGGTGATTTTGGAGCATCCAACATTCGGTGGTACAGAAGGCAGTTTGAGTTAGAAATTGGAGATCTTTTAGGTTAGAGGCATAACAGATCACAGTGGAATCATCAGCGTATTGCACAATTTTGGTATTAGGTATGGCTTTGTGAAAGTTATTAATAAAGATATTGAATAGCAATGGGCCAAGAATTGAACCTTGGGTACTGCAGTGGGGGTTGGGAGGAAAGTGGAGGTAGCCTGGCCCCATTTCACGGCTTGGGATCTATCAGAAAGGTAGCTGGAGAACCAGGAAAGAGTTTTATGGGAGATGTTGAGGTTAGACAGATGATTTAGTAGGTGACTATGGGAGATGGTATTGAAGGCTTTAGATAAGTCTAACAGAACAGAGGATACCATATTATCACAGTCACAAGCTAAATTGACAGAATGTAAGAAGGAGAGAAGGGCAGAGTTGGTACTGTGTCCTGGAAGGAAGCTGTGTTGGGTAGGGGAGAGTAGTTGGTGTTTGGTAAGGAATGGCAGGAGCTGCAGGTGGATACATTTTTCAAGAATTTTGGATATTGGGGAGAGGATGGCTATGGGGTGGAAAGTGGAGGTGTTACAATTTTTGCCACCCTTGTGAAGTGGAAGAATAAATGTAGAACGCCATAGTTTGGGTACATAGCAGGATGTAGGATTTCTCTGTCCACCCTATAGCGGTCCACTATCTCCAGCTCATGTAGCCCCTGGTAGGTTACTCTGGGTCTGTACACTCTTCTCCTTCTCCTTCTCCTCACTTTGGGTTAGTCATCAGCATTCTCATCCTCACCACCCTCAGCCTCTTCCACATATTGATGTATAAGAGCGACAGAAGCCCCTATCATTTTGTTAGTTTTGTCAGGTAAAATGTCCCTGTCTGTATACACTGGTGGTGTAGAGTTTGTGGGAAATACCAGAGTGAAAGGTGTTTGCATAGTTTATAGTAGTGTGCTGGGCTGTGCTGCTGCCTGTGTAATTAGCTGATTCTGATACATTTCACCTGCCAGCTACGCTATTTCTCGTTGATTGCCTTCCTACTGCTGCTTTCCCTTCCCATTGCCTTCCCATTTAAGCCCTGAGGCGCTCCACTCATACCCAGTGCTCAGATATGAACAGAGCTGCTATTTCCTGTTTTTTTTTTGTTTGTTTGTTTAAAACTCGGTGCACGGAGCATGCATCCATTTAGGCAATGTAAACACTGCTACGCAGCCTCAGACACCCCCCCCCGTTCCTTAGCTGTGCTTAGCTAAGGGCAAACATGGGCCAAAGAGCTCCAG
Source organism: Protopterus annectens (assembly GCF_019279795.1). Lineage (NCBI taxonomy): Eukaryota > Metazoa > Chordata > Ceratodontiformes > Protopteridae > Protopterus > Protopterus annectens. The sequence goes on from NC_056726.1 coordinate 1,163,629,542, forward strand.
TAAGCTTACAGCATGCTTGACACTCCCCCTTATGAGGTCATCTACATCTTATGCTTATACCATGGGGTTGCTGTACCTATAAGGTTGGGTGCAAGCTAACACTGAGGGGAAATCTGTGATTCAGTATCAATCCCCTCATTTGCATAAAGCTGACTGCTAATGCATGGTTACAAAACTGACACTCAGCCTTCGCCCTTAGCAACCACTATTCCATGCTACTGTTGTCTTATGCATGCCATTGCCTATTATGGCAGAATGCTCATTTTGCTTTAAAAGCTTATTTTCAATTTTTTTTCTTATTTTTGGGCCAATCCCGTTTGCACACCACTGCCCTACGCTTAAACGGCTGATATCGGCCAAAAAAAAATAAAAGTTATTTTTTATAATTTTGCAACTATTTCCCATACCAATGACCATATATTTGGCCATTGGCATGCCTGCTACATTTAATACATGCTTTCTTTGGAGCTGTCATGCCTCCGTTTTGTAATTTGCAGAAATGTATTTGGTTAGTAGCCGAATGCATTTCTGCAGGTTACACTATTCCTGCACAGATGCCTGCCTGCTTCCTGGATTGCTAATTCACTTCATTTGCATGGTTTTCACCTGCAAATGGGGTAATTAGCATACAGGAACTGTGTCCGTGCAGGAATAGTGTAGGAACACTCGTTCACGTCCTGGGAGCTCATTCTTAGATCGCTCGTCAGTCATATTGCGTGCAGCAGCTCTTGCACTATTTCTGCACGCCATGCAGAGCTTGCTGAATCCCAGGGAATGTCTTTCCAGTGTTTTTTTTTCTATTATTGCTAATACTTTTTAGAATTAGCATCTAGATGTGTAATTAGCTCATTCAGTGGCATGCTCATGCAAAAAGACTTAAGTAAAACCATTTCAAACATCACCTAATGGACTAGCAGTGGTAATATCTGGGAAACCTATACAAAACGGAATATAGTGACAATTCCTAAAGCCTGTCTGAATAGTTCAAGTTTTATAAACCTTTAAGATATTTTTCTGGTAAAGAACTGTCCCGTTTCTATTTTTTCAGGTGGCTTGCTTGGAGGCTGCAGAATTCATTATTATTTTCAAGAATGGCTTGACTCAGTGAGGTATTAGGTGGCACAGTGATTTCCCTGCAGTGACTAAATATGATATTAAGAATGAGATGGACTGCAATATATGCTTTTCTCACTTTGACAGATAACATTTATTAGTGTTTAAATTGTTGTTCTCTATTGCCCCTAGATTTTTTATCATGGTGTCTTTTATGATTCTATCATTTATTTTGTAATCATACTTTATGCAGTTTTTGGTAACTTTATTTGTAATCATAATCTTTGGCCTTTTTGTCAAGTTTCATGGTGCTGCATTTCCTAGAATTAAAGGTGAAGTTGTTATTAGTGCACCAGGTGTGCATATTTTGTAGGCCATCTGAAAGAATGTCAGCATCTCTTAGTAAAATGTTACCAGTCTGAAATCATCAGAGTATACATATATCTATATATCTATATCTATAGCTGTCTATCATTATAAATATTCATAGCCAGTTTCCTACTTTTACTCTGGCCATATTAGAAATCCTATGGGATACCACTGGTAACTCTTGTTGGGATAGACAGGTACCTCTCCACACCCTGACTTTTGTATCCTGTTGATTGACCAGTGTTTCTCTCACTGAACTGCATATAGAGTGACGTTTAATGTGTTTTAATTTGTAAATTATTACCTAACATGAATTTGACTTAATCTTATACACAAAGTAGACCATCTTACTCTTCCCCAAAATACAGGTTTTGAACAGTGCCCACATCTAGGACTGATCCCCTTTCACAAGTATGAAACTATGATTATACCTAGAGACAACTCCCCCCTACCCCCCCCCCCGGAATTCTAGAATCCTGCTGTAACAAACGGTCAAGGGTAGATTCCCCCACCTCTACCTGGTATAATTTTACATAACTTGTCACTTTTGGGATGCACCTTCTCCAATGTGTCAATGCCCAGATTTGATTAGTCTGAAAGTTGTGAAGTATAATGTCTGTAAACATGAACCTGTTAATATAGTTTGATTGGTTTTATATAAATGCAGATTTGCCTATGTCACAAATGATATTTCAGTAAAGGTGTTTAAAAAAAAAGTTCATTGCAGAGGATAAGGATATGAGATGCTAAAATTCTTCATACTGTAGCTCTGGATTTCATTCTTCCAGTCTCCATTTGCCTGCTGTGTGATTAAATAGTTGTGGGCAGTTCACATAACAGTTAAAGTCTTTGCCTCCCATCCACAAGGTATAAAATTCGATCCTGACCTCTGGCCAACGGCTGTTAGAAGTTTGCATGTTCGTGCTGTGTCTCTGTGGGATTCTTTCCACTTCCAAAAAGCACACGCTGAGTGTTTCCATCTCAAACTCACACATGAATGGAGCTTTGGGTAGCAGCACAGACTATATGGTGCCCTATAGGGGTGAAGAATTGTGTAGGCCAACTGCTTTAGGCATAAACTGTGGTGTGCAGTATCCTCAAGATAGAAGAACGTGGATTACAGACTGTGTACTGGGGCAAGGCTAGTCACTCAGCAGTGTAAAATATGTCTCTAGATGATTCAGTTGTCTTCATTAATGTCACCAAATTGTCTTGGGAATTGAGGGGCCAGCCTACTTTGACCAACGCTAGAGACTCATGCTAATGAACGGTGGGGTGTATGTTGCTCCTACTGGCGAATGTGTGTCAGCTAAAAAGCCTTGGTTAATAAGCCACTGGTTGGCTGGAAGTGGATGGCATGATCATAAGGAGGAGACTGGACATCCCATGTATCCAGGAGACAAGATGGAAGGGCAGTGCAGCAAAGCCACTTGGCTTGGGATCCAGGGTCTACTACTCACGGGAAGACAGCCTAATGATAAAACAGTATTGAAAATCTCAGCCTATGCTTCTCAGCAAGGATGGGATAGTAAGGAAAAAGTGCAGTCAGACAGCAGTTGCAGGACTAGATAAAGCAGGCAACATGAAACAGCATATTGGGACATGGCTTGATAGTAGCCAACACATTGTTCAAGAAGACAGTCACAAGAACACATGCAAGAGTAGTCAATATGCAACTCAGGTAGACTTCCTCCTAGCAAGGAAAGGGGATTGAGGTAAAATGGATGATTGTAAAGTCAACCCCAGTGAAACATTCACCCCACTGCATAAACCCTTGTTTGCCACAATCATTTGCAAGCAGTGGTCAGAGAAGGCTTTCAGGTCAATAGAGATCAGTCTGAAGGCCTTGATGTTGACTGGAGAAAAAGCACAGCAGTTCAAGGAATTACCCAGGGCTCTAGCACCTCAGGAAGTAGAGGAAATAAGTGGAGTTGAAGAAGAATGGAAACACCTCAAAACAGCATGATTTTATATAAATACAGATTTGCCTATGTCCCAGAACAGACATGTGACTGAGTCAGGTATGGAAATAAGGTGCATAAGCAAAGCTGGTGGTGGAGTGCAGAAGTCCTGGATGTCATTAAAAGAAAGGAGTGCAGGAAAAAAGTGAGAGATAGAAAAGATGGACCAGACTAGGAAGGAATACTGATCAGATAACAAAGAGGTTATGAAAGGAGTTGCAATAGCAAAGAATAAAGCATCACAGGCAGTCTACCAGCTTCTGGAAAGTGACACAGTAAGCGATGCAAAGAAACTCTATCAGTTTGCAGGGCAAAGACAGAAAGATAAAAAAACAGAGTCAGACACCCTTCATAAGGGATGCCAGCAACAACATGCTCACCATACCACAAGATATCGAAGGCAGATGGGCGGAGTACTTCCAGCAGCTTCTGAATGAAAAAAAAAAAGACATAGAACTGTACTGCCCCAGGCACAGCCTATGATGAGAGAAGTGAAGAAGCCCACCATAGAAGAAGTAAGAACAACACTAAGGAAAACGAAGTCAGGGTAAGCAACAGGCTCAGATGAGGTAAAAAAAGATATGATAAAGGTGTTGGTTTAGATGGGGAGAAGTGGGTCCTGTACTTGTAGTATTGCGGAGAGAAAGGCGTGCCCCAGATGACTGGAGAATAAGCATGCTAGTGCCAGTGTTCAAGAAAAAAAGGGACATTTTCAGCCATGAGCAGTACAGAGGTATCAGACTCCTATCACATTGCATGAAAGTTATAGAGAGAGTTACTAATAAATGAATACACAGCATAGTTGAAAGTAACATGGGAGATGATCAGTTTGCATTCAGATCAGGATGCACAACTGACCCAATGCTTGCAGTGAGACAGATAGTTAAGCAGAAGCTAGAGATGAGGAAAGAATCCAACTGGGCATTTCCAGACTTGGCGAAGATATATGACAACGTCCCAAGAAAGCTGATTTGGGCATTCCTGCAGTGGTTCAAAGTCCCAGAAACATTGATAAAATTAGTGCAAGCTATGTACAAGGATGCAATGACTCAAGCAGAGTCATCTTTTCATCTGTAGAAAACTGGCTATCTAATGCCTAGCTATTATTCAACCTGAGCAAGACTAAACTCCTTATCTTCCAACCCACTAAATCTAACCCAATTATCCCCCACTTTAATATTCTAGCCAAAGACAATACCGTCATCTCTGCAACAGGACAGACCAAACTCCTTGGTGTTGAGATTGATAATCTCAGATTTGACAGTCACATTTCTCTTAACATAAAAAAGGTTCACAAAAAACTAGGTTCATTGTACTGAAACAAACAGTTCCTCACCAAGACAGACAGAATTTCTGCTGCCAATTCCCACCTAATCTCCACTTTACTCTACGCCTCTCCTATACTTACCTACCTTAGACAAACAGCCCTAAACAAGCTCAAGGCTTGCTACAATAAAATTGCTAAATTTGCCACTAGTGCATCTTATCGTAAACATCACTGTGTCTCCCTTAGAGAACTTGACTGGCTTGAACTCCCTCAACTTCCTCACCTGTATCAACTTTCCCTTGCCCACAAGTTAGTAAACCATCTTCTTAAAATCCCATCCCTTCAAAACATTCTCCAGCCCTACTGCTCCACTAAACCTCTATGCTCCAGCAGCAAAAATCTACTTCTAGTGACAAAACCCAAGAACTCAGCAGGAGATGCACTATTCTCCTGCATCATACCCAGATTATGGAACAATCTCCCCCCCCCCCTCTATAACCACACTACCTTCTTGCAATCACTTCAAGACTGCACTAAAAACTTACTTAAAAAGTCTCTGGTTATGCCCATTCACCAGTCCCTACTAGTAACCCTCCTTTTACATCCCCTCCCCTAGCCACCATGCCTCACACCATCTGATCATTGCATTCCTTCCTCTGCAGGCTCTGCCTAACCCTTTACCCTCCTCTCCCCTCCCCACTCAGTCTCTCAGACCTGTTATAATATGCTTAACTACCTCACTTCATCTCAACTCCAAATACATATCCAACTGATTTACACCCACCTTCCTCTCACTACCACATACACTACTCACTCAGTCTCCTTGCTTATTCCTTTCTTCCCCTTCCATCCCATTAACCCTTCTAGCTGGTTCCACCCTCGTGTGGAGCTTCTGCTTTATATCTGCTTGAGGTTAGTGCAATATTTGTATATAAGATTTGGGTATATGAGTTTAGAACAGTATCTGTTTGAGCTCGGTACTAGCTGTATATACATCCTACCTTTATTCCTAGCCTTTAGCTAGATATTGGTATATCTATTCATTACTATGTTTCATATTGCGTGTATACCTAATGTTTGCTGCAGTATGTATTATTTGCTATTGTACGTATATTCAACTGTTCTTCATGTACTCTGCTGCTCATTTATTGTTCTGTGGAGCTTTTCTCCCTGGGCCTGCACTGAAAAAGGACCTGTGTCCAGTTGGAATTTCCCGGGAAACAAATGTAAATAAAAATAAATAAATAAGTATGAACAGTGCTGTCTCACAGAGGGGTTCTCAGTGGGAGTGGGTGTGCATCAGGGTTCAGCTCTGAGGCAACTTCTGTTCATACTGGTGATGGATTACATTAGCAAACAGGTCGGCGGGGACAGATCAAAAAAGTTGTATGCATATAATGTGGCATTACAGGCAGGCAGTCTCTCAGCAAGAACTTCAACAAAGGATAGAGGAATGGAATGCAAAACTGAAGGCACAAGAGATGAAACTGATTACTGACAAGGCTGTTGTAATGGCAGCAAATGAGGGAAATCGGAAGAAGCTGAGAATTAAAATGGAAGGAAAAACAGTGAAACAGGCTAACAGCTTCAAGTATCTGGGAGGGGTGGTTGAGGAGAAGGGAAGCTGGAATGAAGAAGTCAAAGTTAGAATCAGAGAGGTCATAGCCAGCTAGCACAGAGTGTCAGGGGTAGAGTATGACAGAAGAATGCCAAAGAAGCTGAAAAGTAATGTGTACAAAACAGTGCTGCAACCAGAACTACTGTTTGGTACAGAAACCAGGGCAGTAAAGGCAGAGCAGATGAGGAAGTTAGAGGTGATGAAGATGAAGTGTCTGAGATGGGTGGTAGGATGCACACTGTGGGGCAGATGAAGAAATGAGGGGAAAGGAGCAAAAGATAAAGTCGCTCTAATTGCAGAAGAGTTCAAAGAGAATGGATTATGGTGGTTTGGCACATATGCAGAAAAGCAGAAGATAGTCTGGTGAAGATGATTTTGGACAGACAGGAAGAAGGCAAGAGGATACATGGGTGTCCAGCAAAGAGGTGGATAGATTGTGTGAGACAAGACCTGCTACAGTCAGGCATGAGTGTTGAAGAAGGTAGGAGAGTGGCATTGAATAAAGAGAGATGGTGATAGTTGACACGATACCCTGGCTCTATGTAGAAACTGGGAAAGAAAATGTGAAAAAGGGGGTTGATGATGATGATGATGATCAGATAGTTCTTCTGGGTCACCCACCGAAAGAAGGTAGAGGTTCCTGGTGCATTTACCAGGTTAGCAAACAAAATGTAATTAAAAAAAACTGCTTGTGTCCAAGGTAGACCATTTCTAATAAATAGCTAATCTCAGCATTTACTGCAGAAAAAAAGAGTCAATACACTTTTCCTTAAACATTTCCTAAATCCCAGACAACAAGTGTCATGGTTGTAGAAATCCATGTGTCTAGAGTAAAGACCTTTCAGCACTATGCTGAATCAAAGTGTTATGCTATGCTATATATTGCTGTGATGTAAATGGGCGATTAATGAATTAGCTGCTATGTAGTTCATTATAATTTAATACGTTTATAAATATACAGCTTAAGTACAATCCGTGGTGGTGCAGCGGTAGCGTTGTTGCCTCACAGCAAGAGGTTCTCCCGTTCGATTCTCAGCTGGAGTGCGGGGAGTGCCTTCTGTGTGACATCTGCATGACCTCCCTGCGGTTGGGTGAGCATTCAAAAGACATGCGTAAATGGGTGTGCCTTCGTTGAAGGTTGGACGTCAAGCTGGCACCTCAGCGTTCGTGAAAATCTACTGCTAATCATTAGCGGACTGGAGTTCTGCTGTGGCGACCCCTAACCGGGAAAAGCCAAAAGACCAACAACAACATAAATATACAGCTTAAAATTATTTGCTCACCTGTGGGAGAGACAGGACCTTGAAGAAGACTGACATAATTTGTGTGTGTGTTGGTGGGGGGGGGGGTATATAAGTACTTGGAGGCACATTGGGCCCCCATTAGTATCTAAAATATATTTCTACAATTTCCATTGCAAACATAAGTAACAAACCCTTGTGATGAGAGCAATCTCCTTACCATATAGAATATCAAATTTGTTTTGCAAAAAGTGTGCTATTTTAATGATAGTATCAATGAAAATTTTCTTTAAGCTGAAAACTCCTGACATGAAGTCATAAATATATTAATGTCTAAGGTACTGTTTTTCCATGTTAAATGCAGCAACAGGAGAGGCGTATATCCTAGTAAGACAAGTTGTCAGCTATGTCTCACAGGTGGAACATCCTAGATTGAAAATTAGCACATGTGATGATCTTTTTGTGAAACTATAAGTATTTATTTATTTATTTATTTATTTATTGACCGGGAAAGTCCACTGTGTCAGAAACCCATTGTCAGTGGAGGCCCAGGGTGGAAAGTTCCAAACTCCAAAAGTAAGCAATAACCATTCCTCTAAAGAAGTATGGTGTTTTTGATTGCTCTCAAATGCTTTGCTGATATATGTAAATCATTGCCAATAATTAAGTTGGCATCTTTTTTGGGGGGTATAATTATAAGGAAAAGCTGAATGAACAGTGAAACTATAGCATCAAAAACATGTCATCATTTTGTCAGTTTTCAAAACACTTGCAACTTTAACATCAGAAGTATGCCCAGAAATAAACTGTACAACTCAGACATATGAGGAATGCAAAAGTAACACAGGGTAACATTCTTTTTAGAGGAAGGGATTGTATTTGTTTATTTTTTTATTATTTATTTTATATTTGTTTACCAGGATAGTCTGACTGGGCCAGCGGCCCATTTTCAACTGAGGCCTGGGGAGGGAAGCTCCAAAAACAAAATATTGTAGTAACAGACTTAACAATTTAAACAGAAATTACAATATACAGTTGAACATTATTTACAAAAAAAAAAAAAACAGTAGAAATGTATAACAAGTCCATCCATCCATCCATCCATCCATCCTCAACCCCTTTTCCCATTTTGCACATGGAGTGGGGGTGTCACTTCCACAGTGACAGTCATCTTGATAGGTATATAGTAGATGCATATACTTTGTATACAGATTTTACAGTAACTCCTAGTTACAATCCTTCAGCAGAGAAAGTTTAAGGTGCAAAGTGATCAGGGGAAAAGGAGATTTAGTAAGAGGTCTGAGTTAAGGAAAAAATGTGAATTAAGAGTGAGGGGCGAATTTGCTACATGGACTAGAGCTGTTTGATGTATGCTGGAAGAAAATCATCATAGTTGTGGAACACAACAGAACATTGTATTCATGTGTATTCTTTTGCAACTATTTTCTACTATGCATTCATTTTTTTCTTAATTTGTTAAAAAGGAAGGCCTTAAGAACAAGTGCCACTTTTCAGCAGTGACCAGGAAGTAGTCAAATGGTGAGCAAGGGGAGACTGAAAGCTTCAAAACCAGGACTACAAGGTGAAGCTTATTAATAATACACAGGGCTAGATGGGCTCTGGCAGAGTCTTATACCAGATTCAAAAAGGTGAATCGGTTTCGCCTTGCCAACCTAACTCGGCCTCCCATCAAAGTGTGAGGCTGAATCAAGGGAGAAGCCCATTGAAATGAGTGGGATTCTAAGCAAGATGGAAGCTCCACCTGCAAGTTAAAATATGTACTACAGGCAGTATCAGGTTGGAAGTTAGATTACCTTCAGTACCTAGTTCCATATACAGGTAAATGTATATAGATGGTTTCAGGAGTCTGGGAGAAGGCATATCTGGGATTGTGCTCGTGGGTGGTTGCATGTAGCACAAGCTATCCCTCAAACTAACGTTACTTGGTTTACTGCTTTTTAATAGATCAAAATCCTTGGTGGGCTTGTGGCCCTGCATCCACATCCATCTTGCTAAACATGGCAAATGCAGTCATAATGGTGATATTGGCCATTGTGTCTCCATTCACCAGATCTCCCTAGAGATGAAGCTGTTACACTGAAAGGACTTACAGCTGTGTACTCCCACCGGTATATCTGACATACAGATGTAGCTGATCCACCCAAGAACTTTAGCCAGAATCTGCAACCCTGACAAGTCCTCTGGCAGTTTCTACAATAAGCTCAGTATGGGCAATAATGTTCATTAATATAGAATGTTAGGGAATCTTATTACTTTGTCTTGGCATTGTAATAATGCATTCAGTTAAATACCTTGATGTTGCAAGGTATTGAAACAGACTGACCCCACACCCATAGTTGATGCCAATGGGGGGGGGGGTTGTAATTTACAGTTCAGAGTGCTGAAAGTGGGATTTTGGAAGTTGTTATCTCTCACTACTCCACAGTTTTGGAATCTAGGGGACAGTCCTTTCCTTCTGTGCTGTACCAGTAGAATACATTGAAATCATAAGTTAAATAGATGAAAAATAAGTAACTGGGGAATCAGTAAAGAATAAATTCCTGGAAACAGAACTTCTCAGGTAATTCTGTATTTACACTGTTTGAATTAATTTCTTAAATATATAAAAAACATACATTTATACTTTACATGGGTGCTTTCAGGTACGGCCTAATCTATTGCCCTTCCGCAATCAAATGCCAAGGCACATGCATAATGTTGCCTGTGTTTTCCTGTAACTCACACAAATAAATTCAGTAGAAAAAGTAAATGGCAGTATTATGTACAATAAGTAAATACTGGTCAGACTCTACAGTTATACTAATAACAATAAAATAAATAAATGGACTTAAGAATTAGATTATTTTAAGTAAAAAAAAAATCACCTAGAGTCTTGGTGACAATGGCATTATTTCCAACCATAGTGGTCTTTAAAAAGCTGCACTGTAATGTTGCATGTGGATTACTTAAGCTTTTCATACCCATCATCTACATATTTGGAATAAGGACTGGTTTATATCAGAATGTCAGCAATATATTAAAATTACTCAGTACAGGGTTACAAAACTAAAACAAAGTACAAACTCTATTCTGAAAACTTCAGAGCAGGAAAGCAAGACATCTCTGCCATCCTGCTCTTGCAACTCTGAAATGACTTTTTCACCTCTCCTGGAATGAGGGGTTCACCCAGATTAGCATAGGACAAGACAGAAGTACTGAATTGCTGCGAATCTTGCTATGCCTGGAATAGGTAAAGATATTCTATATCTTGCTAAGGTAATGAATCTATTTACTTATTTGTTGCATAACACAGCCTTACTTGAGGACTCAGTGATGCTAGGAAGTAGAGCAGAAGCTGTCTTCTACATTAGCTCTACCTGTATGGCAACTCTGGTATTGCAGGTAATTAGCGTCCATGCAGAACCTAGGCTGACATACAGGTAGAGCTGTATGTGAGGCTGCCCAGTGCATGATCTCAATCTGTAGGGAAGACTGGTGAATGCCTGTATTATCCCAGTCCTTGGCAAGGAATGGGTATGTGGGACCACTAGTCTATCAGGGAGTGCATTCTAATTTTATCCAACAGGACACTGCAAGCTATCTCTATACTGTGAGCCATCTCCAGTGGAGTTTAAGGACCTGCACACAATATACCCCACCACTAATGCACATGACCTCAAGCTCCCCCTTCAGCTCGTTCATATGTGGAACTTGTTAATGCAGGCTATCTGGCACTTACCAGGTATTGTTCATTATACCTAGTCCCACATACTGTTGATCTGCAGCTTTTCCAAAATGGCCTATTGAAATCAAAGGGTCACCATTGTACATCACTTAAATATTATGAAGAAGCAAGCCTGATTCTCCTTTTGGCTTCAGGCATAGCTTTCTGGCAGCCTCCATTAGCACATGCTGAATGGGAACTGTAAGAGTTCTAGGTTTTAGACTTGGGCCCATAGCGACTGCTTGGAGTAGCATGTTATTCCATGGCCAGAATGTTTTGAAATCAAGGGTGTTATATTGACAAGTTAAGGGTGGCATTTGAGTATGCATCATGTAACTGATTATCTGGAATAATAAATATAACCCTCTATCACACTGCATTCCTAAATTACACAGTAATTATCATATTATCACAGATTTGTTTTTCTTTCATTAAGAACAATACATGCATACATACAAATATTTCAAGTATGGGCATTAATGCCCTACTAGCTTGCCAATATACCAAAACACATGCTCTCATAATGTGTCCAGGCTGTTCTTAAAAATATCTAAACTAGTACTTGCTTTAATGTAATTTGGTAGTCTGTTCCATGCATCAGCTACTCTGTCAGAGAACACATTAGTACACTTCTCATTCCTATAGAATCGTCTACACTGGTTGTCTAATGATTATCTAGTACTTTTTGATAACCCCGAACATTCCCATAGGTAGTTGTCTCTAAATGCCCTATATACCTGAATAAGATCTCCTCTTAGATATCTGTAAGAGACACTGTACAAGTTCAGATATTTTAGTCTTTCATAATAACTTAAATTTTCACAACCGTGGATGCCCTTGATATATTTCTGCTGTACTCTTTCCAGTTGAATCATGGTTGTTCTCTTATAGGGTTTCCATACTCAAGTTTTTGTCTAATGTAACTAACAAACAATGACATCATTATTTTTGATTTCCCAGACTTTGTAATTTTTTTTATACAACCTATAGTTGTATAACTATCATTAACCAATTGGTTGATATGATTAGAAAAACTCATAGCTGAATCTACCCATATACCCAGGTCCTTAATGAGTCTACAGTTTCAGTCACTGTGTGCTGTATTAAATATTCACCTTTCAATTTATGCCTCTCGAATCTCATATGCTTAGTTTTTGATGCATTTATATATTATTCGCCTGTGCCCAAATGGTCAATTTAGTCAAGTTATTTTGCAGAGATGCCTTATCTGTAACACATGTAATCAGTTTACCCAGTTTCAGGTCAACTGCATATACACTGTAGAACACCTCAGATAAAAAAGTTAGGTCTGAAAGATACAATCTAAACAAGTACAGGCCTAGGACAGAGCCCTGTGGGACACCCTGACTGTAACCAAGGATTTCACCTGTCCATTTGCTGAATGATACTTGTCATGTCTTATTTGTAAGCCATGTAGCTATCCATCTTATCAATACTAGCTCAATACCTAGTTGTACTAATTTATTGATCAGTGTTTTGTGTATGACCGTGTCAAATGCTGAAGTTAAATCTATATAAATTACATCACAGGGCATTTTTTCATTCATAGCTGTTATTATATTGTTATAGAACATTATGTTGCAGGTGGTAATAGATCTATTTTTAACATATGCATGCTGATATATGGTTTCAAGTCCCAACCTCTCCATTTCTGACAATAACTTATCCAATATTACCTTCTCCATTATTTTTCTATAACATGAAAGTAGACTTAAGGGCATATATGACTCTGGGTTTGTCTTACACCCCTTTCCCTTAAAGACAGGTTTAATAAGTACATGTCTCCAATCTTGAGGAGTCCCCCCATATTTATATGACCTAGTGAATAATAGATATAATGATACTGTAAGTTCTTGCTTCAGTGTTTTCAGGTCATTGTTACTAATTCCGTCTCCTCCCTGCGCTTTGTTTGGATCCAGTTTGTGCAGTTCTTTTTCAATATAATCTAATTTGATTCCAGTATCTGGGGTTATCTGGATGTCACTATGACAACTTTCACCCCATTTGTGGATCCAAACTGTTTTATATAAGATTTTGTAAATATGTCTATAATCTGTTGTGTTTGAGAACAAATTTTAGATTGTACTCACAGTTTATCGATTTGTGTGTCTTTACTCCTTCCACATCTTATGTATTTAAGTATGTAATAGAAGATAGAAGATATGCAATGCAGTTACAACAATACTGCTACATTTCTGTTACCGAAGCACTGAGATTTATTGTGCAACATTTTAAGAATTCAAAACATCATATAAGAATGATAATTGTATTTATTTATTTATTTGGCATTTGTTAACCGAGTTGGTCCAACTGAGCAAGGGGCCCATTTTCAGTGGAGACCTGAAGAGAAATGCTCCAATCTACTTACAAACGTACAATGAAAATATAATAACATAATGGTCCAGAGTACATTCGCATAACACAAGGAGACAAGCTCCAGTCTACTTACAAAAGCACAATAACTCTAAAATCCAATGAAAATTCCCATTACCAAAAATATAGAATGTAATCAAAGGTAAAATCAGTTATTTAACAAAGAAAAAAAAGAAATAGAAGGAGATATTTTTAATAGAACTGAAGAGGAGTAAGATAAAAAGAGGGGAGGTAGAAATTACAGAGATGTCAACTGGGGACTTGGCATGGGCAGGACCAAGTATTTTGGAGACAGTGTTTTAACTCTCTTTTAAACTGGCATAGTTGAGAGATAGTTCTTATGTTAAGGGGGAGTGTGTTCCAAACATGTGCTACTGAGTAATTGTAAAGGGACTTTCCAAACTTCCTTTTGGGTTTATAGATGTCTAGAAGATGTTTGTCAGTCATGTGGAGATATTGGATGGGGTGTAGTAAGATACTAGGTTGGAGAGGGTAGGGCAGGAAGAGGGATTGTAGGAAACAGAATGTGTGATATGTAATTGGGGAAGTAGTAGTTGATGAGAGAATTCAGGCCATTGAAGCTTCTTTAGAGTGTGACAGTGATGAGAGTTGTAAGGAAGGCTTGTGGTCAGTCTAGCTATTTTGTTGTATGTTTGGTCAAGTCTGGACAATAGAGTAGATTGAATGTTTGTAAGGATAGGAGCAGTACAAAGTAGACAAGGTAAGAGGAATGACTGACCCAGAGAAAGTCTGGCGATAGGTGTAAGGAATTTGCGATTTCTGTAAAGGAATCCAAGTTTCTGGTGGGTTTTTTATACATTGTTGGATGTGTAGGTCAAATTTTAGTTCAATGTCGATTATGGTGCCAAGTAGTTTGGTATGAGGTTCAGCTTTAATGATAGTATTATTGAGTGAGGTGATGGCAAAGGAGGAGTTGTGTTGTGCCAGTACTCTAGGAAAGAAGGGAATGAGTTTTGTTTTTTTAGGGTTTAGTACTAGCTGAGTATCGGAGAGCCATGTTTCCACAGATGAGAAGGTGTCCCGAGTGAGTGTTTAAAGGTTAGGAATACTATGGGTGGTGGATATAAGTGTGGTCATCAGGGTATTGTAATAGAGTAGGGAGTTTGCAAGCAGAATGTAGTTTGTTTGTGAAGATATTGAACAAAAGGGGCACAGGATTGATCCTTGAGGAACTCCTGTGTTGACTGGAAGGAAGGGGGATAAGACAGTTTGCCAATGAACAGATTGTTTCCTATTGGGAGAGGTAGTTGGAGAACCAGTTTACTGAGGAGCTGGAAAGGTTGAGGTATGAAAGTTTATATAGAAGTTTAGAGTGAGAAACAGTACCAAAATCCTTTGAGATTGAGGAATAAGCAGGAAATGAGCATGTAGTTATTATGGGCCTCAGCTACTGTTTTGGTGAAAGAAAGTAATACAGTGGATGTACTTTGGTGGGGCTTGAAACCGTGGACTCCAAGAAACAGCAGAAATCACCAAAAACACTTTCAGTAAGCATTTCTTTCTATTTTCAATGTTTTGGGATATAGGAATGTGTTTTTTTTTTGTCTCTTTTTGCATCTGTACCTGCTAACCATCAAGTCCTTCTTATGTTGGTCCTGTTCCCCTTTGTAATCCCACACCAAGTATCAGCTAATTACCAAGAGCTATATAGAGGGGCCCATCATCCAAACAGACATGGGTGTACTTTGCTGTCTTGCTCACATGCTGGCAGTGAGTGCATTTACTAACTTAATTCCCTCTAGTAATTACGTGAGCACTTGCTTCATTTTTTATACATATACAACAGATGCTACCATTACTTGTTTGTGTGGCTATGCCCATGCCTGCATACATCTTGGCCCTGAGCCATGACCCGCTTTTGCTTACCAGCTAATGCTAGATCATGTGTGGAGCACTGGTCACAACCAGATCAAGGCCTGTCGAACCTGTCCTCCAGGATGTGCATACCTATCCTCTCCTGCCTGTGCTGCCTGTGCTGTCAGCTACCCAAAATGCCTCCTGACCTCAAGTCATCCTGGCCATGGTCAGGCCTTTATCTCAGTATATCACCAACTCAGGCCATGTTTGTTTTGTTTCAAATGCTGTGTCTTGTATTTAGGTCACAGGGCTCACTGAAGATGGAAAGGATGAGCTTTATATTTTTTTACCCTTTCTCTTTATGTTTTAGTTTTCATCTTTTCTCTGTGTATCTACAATCACAGATTTAATATATTTACAGATTAAGGCTGTGGCGGCAACTCTCCGACATTAGGCTACTTGTTTTTGAGTGTAGGGCAATGTTTTACATTGATTACAATTCATAGGTTCATAGGTAGGTACTAGGCTATCTGCCCGAAGGCATTTATAAGTCTAGCCAGAATGTGTTGGCTTTCACTGCCCCCTTAGATTAGTTCCCTGTGCCTCTGTCCAGCAGAGCCACTGAAGTGATCCCAGGGGTAAACTTTCTGTTTCCCATCCACTCGTCAAGGTTTCTCTTGAAGAGTGTTAGTGAGGAGCTCTGCTGAATGTAGGCTGGAATCTTGTTCCAAAGCATGGGAAGTCTCTGGGACAGGAATCTATCCCTCCAGCACATTCTATTTATTGTTGTGGTGAGGTTTAGATCCCTAGAGCATATGGCTCGAGGGGATATGGTTTTCTTTAGGTGGAGCATGTACATCAATTCTGGGTTGGACATGGCCTTGTATGTCAGGCAGAGATCACCTCTGAGTAGGCGGTATGTAACTGAGTACAGCTGGAGTTTCTTCAGTTAAGCTGCATAGTGCATCTGTTTGAGGCCAGTGATACTCTTAGTGAGGTATTTCTGTGGTCTTTCCAGTTGTTGCAGGTGTCTTGTAAGGTACATCCCAAATGGGGCATTGTACTCTATGATGGGTCTGATGAGTGATGAGTAGAGGGGCACAATGACCTCTTTTGCTCTGGATGCGAACCCTTTTGTGATTAGGTGGGCCACATAGAAGGATTTTCTAACCACTTTGGCAATGTGATTATCAAAGGAGAGATTACTATCTACTTGGGTTCCCAGATCCCTTATTACATCTTCCGTATTTAGGGGACTACCACCTATGTGGTAGTTTGTGGGTACTTTGTTTTTTTTCCAAAGGGGATGACTATGGCATTTAGCTTGATGCCATGATTTTGACACCAGGTATTTGTCTCAGTGAGACCCTTTTGGAGGATGTCTGTGTCTGCTGGAGAGTCAATTATAGCCCCTAGTTTACAGTTATCTGCGAATTTAGTCAGTCATAGTCCTTCTGTGCTTGCCTGTACTTCTGAGAAGTATATGCCAAACAGGAGGGGTCCTAGGACTGAGCCCTGGGGAATGCCACTTGTAACTGGTTTAGAGTTGGATCTAGCTCCCACAACTCTCACCATGTGGGTTCTGTCCATGAGCCAGTTGGCAACCCATCTTGTGATGTAGGGGTTTATGTTCAGGCTGGTGAGCTTGTCTATAATGCCAGAATGGGGAATTGTGTTGAAGGCCATTGCGAGGTCTAGGTAGGCTGTGTATACCATCTTTCCCCTGTCTATAGCCTTGGTAACTGTCTCAAAGAAGTCCACCAGGTTTAGGAGGCATGATCTGCCCTTAACAAAGCCGAACTGGGTAGGGTCCAGTGTTTGGAGGTTCCCAATGTCTCTGTTAATGAGTTCCATGATGATGCGCTCCATAGCCTTGCAGACCAAGCTAATCAGGCTTATAGGGCGATAGAGATTAGCAATCAGGCCACCTATGTAACAGACATTTGCCATTTGCTTAAATCTATTTTGGGTTTGCTTCCACAGCACCCTGTGTGCTGTACACATGCATTTGCAGCTTCCTTGTTCTGCTTTTCCCTGATTTGGTCCCAGGTTGTTCACATCCCTTACACCTTCACATTTCTATATTATAGTTTGCAGATATGTTTGCCTTTGTTGCAGTTATTGACCATTGTTATGTACTATGTTGTTGACATGGTTTACAAATGCAGGACATCTGCATGCAAGTCACTGGCTACTGCTTGCAGTGCAGCCTTGTTGTCATCATACTTGTGTGTTAACCAGTGCACATTTTTGAAATTCATGTGCACAACCTGATATATTTTTTAAAGCTGTAGTGTTAGATTTTTGCTAATATTCTTACCTGTCATTAGTATGTGTATGTGTACTGACCTTGCTTTCATGTGCATTCCATTTAAGCCACTGACTGCTATGCATATATGCCTACACCTGCGTGTTGCCTTTAACATGGCATGTACGTGTCACATATATGGTTCATAGGTTCATAGGTTCATAGGTTGGTACTAGGCTATCAGCCATAGGGCCTATACAAGCCTAGCCATAACAATTCCCTGGCTATTTCTTCCCACATTATTTACTTTCCTGGACCCCTGTCTAGCAGGGCGACTGACGTGATCCCTGGGGTGAATTTCCTTTCTCCCATCCAATCGTCAAGGTTCCTCTTGAAGAGGTCCAAAGAGGCACTCTGCTTGACATGTATGGGCAATCTATTCCAGAGTCTGGGGAGTCTCTGGGTCAGGAACCTATTCCTCCAGCATGTTTTGTTTATTGTGATGACAAGGTTTAGATCCCTGGAGCGTGTAGCTCTGAGGGATTGGGATTTCTTTAAGTGTAGCATGTCCAACAGCTCTGGGTTTGACATGGCCTTGTATGTTAAGCAGAGATCGCCTCTGAGTAGACGATATGCGACAGAGTATAGCTGGAGTTTTTTAAGGCGGTCAGCATAGGGCATCTGCTTTAGGCCTGTGATTCTTTTAGTGAGGTATTTCTGAAGCCTTTCCAGTTGTTGCAGATGTCTTGAGAGGTACATACCAAATGGGGCGTTGTATTCTATAATGGGTCTAATGAGGGATGAGTACAATGGGACAATGACCTCCTTTTTTCTGGATGAAAAGCCCTTCATGATGAGGTGTGCCACATAGAAGGATTTCCTGACTGTTGTGGCGATGTGGTTATCGAAGGTGAGACCACTGTCCACCTGTGTCCCTAAGTCTCTTATCATACTTTCTGTGTTTAGTGTACTGCCACCTATATGGTAATTCATGGATACATGTTTTTTCCCAAAGGGGATAACAATACATTTCTTGGCATTGAGCTTGAGCCCATGGCTCTGGCACCAAGCATCTGTTTCTGTAAGGCCCTTTTGTAGAGTATCCACATCATTTGGGGATTCAATAATGGCTCCCAGTTTGCAGTCATCTGCAAACATTGTTAGCCAGAGTCCCTTAGTGTTGACCTGTACTTCAGAGAAGTAGATGCCAAACAAGAGCGGCCCCAGGACTGAACCCTGAGGTACTCCACTTGTCACTTGTCTGGAGCTGGATTTGGAGTCGGCTACTTTTACAGTGTGGGTTCTATCAGTAAGCCATTTAGCAACCCATTGGGTGATATAGGGATTAATGCCCAACTTAGTAAGTTTATCTATGATTCCAGAGTGGGGGATGGTGTCAAAGGCCTTGGCAAAGTCTAGATAGGCTGTGTGGACCACCTTACCCTTGTCCATGGCTCTGGAGACTGATTCAAAGAAGTCAATCAGGTTCAGGAGACAAGATCGGCTCTTCACAAACCCAAACTGGGTGGGGTCCAGTGTTTGAAGTTTGCCAATGTCTTTGTTTATAAGTTCCATGATAATACGCTCCATGGCCTTGCAGATAAGGCTTGTCAGACTGATGGGACGGTAGTTTCCGGGATCCAAGGTGGATCCCCTTGTGGATTGGGATAACTGTAGCTCTGCCACTCAGTGGGCACGAAACCTGAGGTGAGGCTATGATTAAACATGACACTTAGGTGAGGTGCCAGTTCATATTGTAGTTCATGTAGTACACAGCCCGGGATGTCATCTGGTCCCATGGATGCTGTATTCTTGGCTTTAGAGAGTGCGTTTTGTACCTGTGTGGCGTTATTACTGGAATTTGGCAATCTTCTGGTATTGAGATGGGCCATTTAGGGGTGAGAGGGGGTGAAGTTGGCACTGAATCGATCTGCCAGGATATTGGCAATATCCTTTGGATCAGTATATTTAATGCCATTCTGTTTTAGCTCAGAGCAGATCTGAGCATTGCCATTTAGATTCTTGACATAGTTGTAGAATGCTTTGTGGTTGTCTTTGGAATCTTTGGCAATTTTATTTTCATAACTAGCTTTGGAGGATTTTATGAGGCATCTCAGTTTCTTACTGAAGCTAGTAAGGGAGTTTTTTGCATCCTGGGATTTTCCTCTTTTCTGCAAAAGTTTCTTCCTTTTGTTGTAAAGTTTGTTTATGGCAGGGGACCACCAGATTGGCTTCCTTTTTTGGATGAGAGCATTTTGGTTCTATTTGGGATGGCACGATTTAAGCATGAGTGGATGTGCTCGTACAGTGCCTTAGTGTAGGATTCAGCAGTTGAACTTTCAGTTCCCGTCTGCATGGGTGTTATGAAGTTTGTCACTTCTGACTTGAGTAGCATGAAGTTGGCTTTGGAGAAGTTTTTATGGTGGTTTCTTTACTGGGGGTGGGGTGGGAAGTGGATGTTAAGGGTGATTAGCTTATGGTCAGACCTGACTAACGAGGGGTGACCATAGGTATGGAGCATTGATTTCCCATGTTGGTAATGACCAGGTCTAGGATATTGGAGCCCTGGTGGGACTATGGATTAGTTGATCCAGGGCATTGGAATTTATGAATTCCAAGAACCGTTAACAAAGGTGTTGGGACATGAGTAGTTTTCCCAGTTAATGGCAGGGCAGTTAAAATCACCCAGTATTAGGGTGTTTGGTTCTATCTTAATATTTTCCAGTATGTTTAGAAAGGTGTAGTGAGAATCTTGGGGTATGGTGGGGATCTGTAGCAAGCTACAATTTGGATTGCAGTCTTACCTAGTGTTAGTTGCACTTGGAGAATTTCAGACACATTGTGTTGGCCAACTAGCCTGGTGGTGTGAATATCCTTGGTGAATATTGACACTCCTCCACCTTTAGTGTTTCGGTCCTGGTTTGGTGGCCGAAAAGTGTGGTAAGAGTTGTAGCCTGGTATTGCAGGGGTGCTCTCTGGAGCCTTGAACCAGGTCTCAGTTACTGCTCAGATATCGATGTTCTCCATTTTTAGGAGTGCCTCGAGAGAGTGCATTTTGAGGTTTAGACTTCTAGCATTGAGTAGCATTACCTTCAGATTTTGCATGCTTGTACCTGTTACGGTGGTGGTTTTGTCCTTTGAAGTTTGCCTAAAAAAGGCACTATAGGGGTGGCAAGAGCCACATTTGTTTGGGCTGTGTACACCTACTTGTGTATTTAACAGACATTTTGCTGCTTTGCTGTAGTGCTTCTGTTTGGCACTGTGCTTGCTTGTTTGCCTTTCACATGCATGGTCAGAGGGTTGGTTCTCTTATCTGCTGTAGTTATATAACATTCCTTGGTCTGCATTTTCTCATCTGTGATGTTGTTTGGTTTACATTTGCACTGCTGACAGACTACTGGGGTATGTGTTTATTTATCCAATATGTACTCTGATCCTTATTTATTACCATACAACAGACATCTGCCATGGGTCATACTCATCCAGGTATGAGTGACACACAGTATGCAACATAATGTGATAGTACATGGGTAGATATGCTTTTCTGAATTTCACCATGGCTGGCATTTATCCCCACCCTGTTTGACAATTTTTTTCCCATTGCCTGTGTTGTGCAGTGAGCGGTCTGTATAATTTACCGGTCCTTACTGTTTTTTCCAACCTTTGTCTGTCATGTGTTATGATATTTGTTCTGTGATGGGCTTTTCTTCCTCTTTCCCTATCTTTACCTTTCCTTCTATTCTTAAAAATAAATAAATAAATAAAAAAGGGGCTTATTCCCACAAAAAAAAAAAAAATAAAAATTGCCCACGCCCCTCTGACTTTCCCCTCAGACTTTCCTTTTCCAACGTCCCTCACATGTGTCTCTCTTCTTCAACAATTCCCCATATCCATTTTTCTATCTCCTACTTTCGTTGGGTGTGTGCATTACCTGTGTTCTCCACACAAGTCCTACACTCATTGTTAGCTAATGTTAGCTGTAGTGACATGACCACGATTGCCCTTCACATTTATTAATTTTTTTTTTTTTGAAATTTTGCAGATTATGTTAGAATCTATAAGTGCACATAAGTATATCCCATTAATAAATGACTTATGGAGATATCTGTGGTTGTCTCTAACCTTATTGTAGAGACTGCTGAAGATATGCATTACTTACAAATGCCACGCAGCTCACATTGGGACAGCATTTTTTTGTAATAACGAAGTTAATCATATTCTGTAGCTGTCCTTAAGCTTACTGGAGAGATTCTGTTATAGATAAGACTGTCAGGATGCTTGAACTGTGAGAATCTTTCTGTAAAAGACACACGTCTGGAGTGTTTCTCCCCGGGCCTCCGCTGAAAATTGTCTCGTTCAAAGTCAGACTTTCCCGGTAAAAAAACAAATGTTAAATAAATAAATGAAAATAAACTTTGTTAAGGTGCGTCATGCTTTAGCATCAATTTTTCATTACTTATGGATTACTTGTGGGTTATGTTTAGTCTGCTGTTACTACTGATATACTCCTGTGTGTGCTGACATATTCAAAGATCACTGTGGCACATTTAAATATTACATTGTTATCTCCAAGTTTAGCACCGATATCAGTGTAATGCACTGGATTCTGCTAGCTTAATGGAATCCGGACAATAGTAAGGCTTTGTAAAGTTTAATTCTGGTGGCTACCATAAAAAAAACAATTACTAGAAAATGGACAACAAATTCTAAGCCAGCCATATTTGAAGTAATGAATATGATAATAGAGATAAAAGAACTGTAAATGGTATCTTTCGAAAAAACTGAAAAAATGCAAATGGAAATTGTGGGAACAATACACATTGAAAAATGTTTTGTAGGAAGAATGAGGTATAAGGGAAGACAAGAACTAACCAATTTATGTAATGCTGGATTAATTATATTGAACAAAATATAGTTCTCATATGCTGCAAATATGTTTCAGCAAAGTGATAAAACAAGAAATGAAACGAAGAGCAAAAGGAAAGGCAAATTAAAAAAAGTATTAAACTCAATGCATGGCAAAGTTCATAGCAGTGAGGATAAAAAAAGCATATCCCAGAAGACTGAAGAATTAATATTCTAATGTTGTTGTTGTTTGTCTTTCGGCTTTTCCCAGTTAGGGGTTGCCACAGCGGAACTCCGGTCCGCTAATGATTGGCAGTAGATTTTCATGAATGCTGAGGTGCCAGCTCGACGTCCAACCTTCAACGAAGGCACGCTCATTTACGCATGTCTTTCCAACGCCACCCAACCGTGGGGAGGACATGCAGAAATGTTAGAGCATAAAAACAAAGGGGAAGTCACAGGTGTGTCCAGTACAGAAATATCAAACTCCTATCACACTGAATGAATGTTCTGTAGAGGATGATTGATACACACACAAGCAGAGTAATAGAATGTAAGTTGAGAGGTGACCAGTTCAGATTCATGTGAGGCAAGGCTGATCTGATGTCTGCAATGAGACAGACAGTGGAGAAGAAACAAGCGTTAAAGAAAGAATCCAACTGGGCATTCCTAGACTTGCAGAAAGCATTAGACAGCATACCAAGAAAGCTGATTTGGGCAGTCTTGTGATGGTGTGTAGATTCAGAAACATTGGTAGAATTAGTATGAATATGTACAAGAACCCGTTTGTTGAAGGTTGAATGTCGAGCTGGCACCTCGGCATTCATGAAAATCTACTGCCAATCATTAGCAGACCGGAGTTTTGCTGTGGTGACCCCTAACCGAGAAAAGCTGAAAGACAAACAACAACAACAACAACAAGTTGGAACAGTATTTGGACTCATAGAAGGTTTCCAGTAGGAGTATGGTATCATCAGGGTTTAGCTTTGAGCTCTCTGCTGTTTATACTAGTTAAAAGTTACTGTAGGCAGATGATGTGTCCTTACAAGCAGACTCTGAATAGTAACTTCAACCAATGATGGGGAAACTAAATGCAAAACAGAAGGCACATTGGGTGAAACTAAGTACAGACAAGACAATTGTCATGACAGCAAATGGGGAAATCAGAAGAAGCTGAAAACTGAAATAAAAGAGAAACTAGTAGAGCAAGTTAACAGCTACAAGAATCTGGGAGGGATGGTTGAGAAAAATGGAAGGGAAATCTGAATGAGGTGGTCAAATCAGCGGGCAAAACTGCCGTTCAGTT
Source organism: Protopterus annectens (assembly GCF_019279795.1). NCBI lineage: Eukaryota > Metazoa > Chordata > Ceratodontiformes > Protopteridae > Protopterus > Protopterus annectens. The sequence goes on from NC_056726.1 coordinate 1,163,653,386, forward strand.
TGTAGCCTTCTATAGAACACCCTCCCTATTACAGGAACCCCACTTGGCATTCCTGAGAACACTGAAGAATATGAAGGTCTCTCCAAACACTATGTTATTGGGTGACTTCAACTACCCAAACATTGACTGGGAAAACTACTCAAGCCCAAACACCCTCGCCCAACGGTTCCTTGAATTTATAAACTCTAACGCAATGGAACAACTGGTCACCACTCCCACAAGAGGGAACAACATATTGGACCTGGTCATCACCAACATGGGGACTCCATGTTCCACACCAGAGGTAAACCCCTCATTGGTAAGATCAGATCATAAACAAATTTCACTGGACATCCATATCCCGTCCCCACCCCCAGCCAAGGAAATCACTGTAAAGAATTTCTCAAAAGCCAACTTTGCACTTCTCAAGACTGAGATGGAATCCTTCAAAGCCCCTGGGCCAGAGGATAATACAGCCCAATCTGCAGAATCCTTTACAAATGCATTCTATGAGCACCTGCAGGAATGCATGGATCATGCTATCCCAAATAAAACCAAGACTCACTCCTCCAAAAACAGGAGACTGGTCTGGTGGAGCCCGGCCATAAATAAGCTATACAACAGAAGGAGGAAGCTACTACATGACAGAGCAAAATCCCAAAAAGGGAAGGCATCTCTGATCAGTATTAACAAGAAACTTCGTTCTCTCATAAAATCATCAAAGGCCAGTTTAGAAAGAAAAACTGCCCTAGACACTAAAGATAATCACAAGGCCTTCTTTAGTTATGTCAGGAACATGGGCGGAAACTCCCAGATATGCTTTGAATTGTTGCATAACGGTACAAAATATACCGAACCTACAGACATAGCCAACATCCTGGCAGACAAATTCAGCGCAAACTTCTCCCCCCCTTCCCCCCCAAAGGAGCAAATGCCTATCCCAACTGAATGTAACCTCCCTGACATCACAGATGCACAGGTGAAAGCTGCCCTCTCCAAAGCAAAAAACACAGCATCTATGGGACCAGACGGTGTCCCAGGCTGTGTCTTACATGAGCTCCAAGAAGAACTGAACTCTCACATTAAGTCACTGTTCAAACTTAGCCTTACTACAGGATATGTACCCAAAGAATGGCGTACAGCTACAGTGGTCCCACTCCACAAAGGTGGTGCCACAACAGACCCTGGAAACTATCGCCCCATAAGCCTGACTAGTCTGGTCTGTAAAGCTATGGAGCGTATTATCATGGAACTCATAAACAAAGACATTGGGAACCTCAAGACACTGGACCCTACCCAATTCGGCTTTGTTAAGGGCAGATCTTGCCTTTTAAACCTAGTTGATTTCTTTGAAACAGTTACCAAAGCCATAGATGAGGGCAAGGTAGTCCACACAGCCTACCTGGACCTCGCAAAAGCCTTCGACACAATACCCCACTCAGGCATCATAAATAAGCTTACCAGCTTAAATATCAACCCCTATATCACAAGATGGATTGCAAACTGGCTCAGAGATAGAACCCACATGGTCAGAATCACAGGTGCCATGTCCGAATCCAAACCAGTTACAAGTGGCATCCCACAGGGCTCAGTTCTGGGACCTCTCTTGTTCGGTATATACTTCTCTGAGGTTCAGGCTAACACAGGAGGATTTTGGCTGACAAAGTTCGCAGATGACTGCAAACTGGGGGCCATAATCGAATCTCCAGCTGACACAAGCATCCTCCAAAAGGGTCTCACAGAGACGGATGCTTGGTGCCAGAGCCATGGCCTCAAGCTAAATGCTAAAAAGTACATAGTCATCCCCTTTGGGAAAAACAAGGTGCCCACAAATTACCACATAGGTGGTAATCCATTAAGTACAGAACAAGTAATTAGAGATTTGGGGACAAACGTAGATAGTAATCTCTCCTTTGATAATCACATTGCCAAAGTGGTTAGAAAGACCTTCTATATAGCCCACCTTATCACAAAAGGGTTCACATCTAGGTCAAGAGAGGTCATTGTGCCCCTCTACTCGTCACTCATCAGGCCCATAATTGAGTACAATGCCCCTTTTCAGATGTACCTTACCCGACACCTGCAGCAGCTGGAAAGACCCCAAAAGTACCTCACCAAGAGGATCATGGGCTACAAACAGATGTCCTATGCAGCTTGACTAAAGAAACTCCAACTCTACTCAGTTGCTTACCGCCTATTCAGAGGCAATCTATGCCTGATGTACAAAGCCATGTCAAACCCAGAATTAATGGACATGCTCCACCTCAAAAAATTCAAGTCCCTTAGAGCTACACGATCCAGGGACCTAAACCTCAGCACAAAAATAAATAGGACATGCTGGAGGGACAGATTCATTTCCCAGAGGCTCCCCTCACTCTGGAATAGAATCCCAATTCATATTAGACAGAGCCCCTCGCTGACCCTCTTCAAGCGAAATCTGGACGCGTGGATGGGAGATCACAAATTCACCCCTGGGATCTCTTCTGTGTCCCTGCTAGACAGAGGCACAGTAAACTAATCTTAAAAGGGTACCTTCTGTGACCTTCTTTAAAGAAGCACAATAGGCTAATCTAATAGGGAGGCGGAAGCCAAATACACTCTGGCTAGGCTTATAAATGCCCTAGGGCAGATAGCCTAGTATCTACCTATGAACCTATGAACCTATGAAATCTAGAATGTGAGGGGCTGCAGCTGCCAGGCAGAGAGTGTTAAGGGTAGTCTGTGACAGGACAGAAGAATGTCAAAGAAGCTGAAAAAGTTTACAAAACACTGGTGTGACCAGTACTATTGTATGGTACAGAAACCTAGGCAGTGAAAGGTAGGAAAGCTGAGGAAAACAAAGGTGAAAGATATGAAGTGCTTGAGATGGATAGTAGGATGCATGCTGTGGGACAGATGAAGGACTGGTGACATTAGAGCAGAAAACAAAGTAGGTCTAATCATAAAGAAAGTCAAACAGAACAGATTGCAGTGGCTCTACCACATGTGCAGGAAAGCAGAAGATGACCTGGTGAAGAACATATGGAAGAGACAGGAAGAAGGGAAGAGGAAACAAAGACATCCAGTAAACAGATGAATGGATTCTCTGAGAAGACCTGAGGTAGTCAGGCATGACTACTGAGAAGGTAAGAAAGTGGCATTGAATTGTGAGAGATGACAACAGTTGATGCAGCATTCCAATCTCATGCAGAAAAAGGGGTTGATGATAATGGTTATGATGCATGTCAACACCCCACTTCCAGAAAAAAAGTACAAGTCTTCACTGGAAATGGTATAAAGCAGAAACCACAACAAAATTCTGTAAAAGGACTCACCTGAACAATCAGAAATAAATCACATAATAACACCATGTCCTGTCATGCATTATTTCTGTAGTGTGTCCCATGGTGTCTGCATTTTTGTTATGTTAATCTACACATATGAAGACTGCCACCTGATATTGGTGGCATATCTGTGGCCTGGCTTCAGAATATATATATGATGCAGAGACATGTGGCATAATACATGTAGAGAAGTGCATTATGCATTATGCCATGTACTTTCATTATATGTTTGCCATAAGTATGGTCCAAATGGAGAAAAACTAAAAACCCAATTGACCACCTTAACTTTAGAAAACTTCGTAATCCACAAAAAAATCTATATTCCTTGACAAAAAGAACTACTACCTCAAATTCCAACAGACCCAAAAGCAAAACCCACAAAAGTTCTGGTCAGGAATCAATAAACTACTCCACCCAGGACAGTCCAAAACACCCACCTCCTCAAACTTAACTCAAACTTCTCCCAGCCAAATTGCTAATATCTTTAATACATTTTTTTCTGAAACAGTACAATCACTAGCAAATACCTTATTACCACCATCGAACTATCCTCACTCACCAACTTGATCCAGACATTTAACCTCCAGTCTGTTCTAGCATCTCTCATACACTCCCTACTTCACAAACTTAAACCATGTACACCATCAGCTGAACTCCTCCCAGCTGAATACCTGCAAATTGCAGCTGGTGTACTTGCCTACCCTATTTCTATCTTAATAAACAGAACCATTTCTGAATCCTATGTCCTATCCATCTGGAAAGTCTCACATGTTATCCCTTTACATAAGGGAGGTACCTCTAATGACTTATCAAACTTCTGCCCCATTGCCCTTCTCTCTCCTTTAGCAAAAATCATGGAGAGTTGTATCCACCGTCAATTACTGCATCATCTCCTCCAAAATAACCTACTAGCGGACTGCCAACATGGATTCAGGCCATACCATAGTACCACAACTGTTCTTCTATCCTTTACATGCTGCATTAATAAAAATAGGAATACTGACCTGCTATCTTCTGCTCTTTTCATAGACCTCTCCAAGGTCTTTGATATGGTTAACCACCAACTTTTGACAGGGATACTTAAATCACTTTCTCTTGATTCTCAATTAGTACAATGGTTCCAATCTTACCTGAAAAACAGAAAACAAGCAGTCCTGTGGGACAATAAACTATCCTCTCATCTTCCAGTCACCCTTGAAGTCCCACAAGGATCAATTCTTGGACCACTCCTTTTTACTATTTTCATTAATTATCTGAAAACTTCCCTTCCCCAAGCTACGTGCATGCAATATGCAGATGATTCAACTTCGATATGTGCCGCATCTTCCCCAGCAGAACTCCAATCCAGTACACAGTCTTTACCCTAGTAGAAAAATGGTTCCATCAAAGATGTCTCCTCTTTAACCCCAAAAAAACTAAATTATTACTTTTTACTCCCACACAGAAATCCAACCCTTTACATTTCATAGTTACATCAAATAATGGCACAGAAATTGCTCCTGACACCACCACCAAACTCCTGGGTGTAACAACAGACAACAATCTCAACTTTAACACACACATTAATTCAACTATTAAATCAGTTAATAGAAAACTTGGATTCCTTTATAGAATCAAGCCCTTTCTCACAGCCTCAGCTAAGATTTCCATTGCTCAGACCCACCTCATTTCCACCCTTTTCTATGCCTCTCCTATCTATACTAACTTATCCAAAAGCAATCTGAATAAATTAGCAACCTCCTACAACAACATAGGCAAATTTGCCACCAGTGCCCCCTTTCGTACCCACCATTGCCATAGTCTTAAACTTCTAGGATGGCTGGAAGTTCAAAACAAACTACTTTTCCAGCAACTCATTTTATCTACAAGATCGTACATCATCCTATAAATACTCCCATACTCTGTAACCTCTTCAACTCCTATAAAAATTTACCAACCCTAAGACCCACTAAGAAGCTACAAGTAGCCACCATAAAATCCAACAACAAATCCAGGGACTGCCTGTTCTCAAATGCTGTTGGCAATACTTGGAACAAACTTCCAAGAGAAATAACATCCCTGACTTTCACCAACCTTTTCAAGAAACAATTGGAAATCTTCATTAAAAACCAATGGCTCTGCCCCTGCTCTAATCCTGACTGATACTAATTCTCCTATTTGTCAAACTACTTCTCAACTAAAAACTTTTTTCTATTGATATTCCTCTATGCTCTACACTGTCTTAGAATCAATACATTTTTTTGTTTTTTTTAGTCTGTTTGTTGACTGCCTTACTGTCCTGTGGAAACTCATGTACATTAAATGTTATTGTTATTTCTTTTAATCCAACTGTATAATAACAAACTGTCTTCATATGTGTAACCTTATAACTGTTTTGTAAAAATGTTTGCCAAGTAGTTACAATACTTATGCAAATTGTTTTTTTTTTTTTTTGCTTTTCCATTATTTTTGTAGACTCTGTGTATAATTTTTTTTTTCTTGGAGCTTTTCTCCTCGGGCCACTACTAAAAATGAACACATATCCAGTTAGACTAGCCTGGTCAACAAATGTACAATAAATAAATACATAAATAAATGTACACAAACTTTTTATGTGGTATTACATTTACATGAGCAGTAATCTGTATTTGGACACAAAAACAACAATGCACACCTTGAATGGATTTTCACAGTAAGAAGTAGGCAGTCATAGGACACCCAGTGAATAATGTGTGAGGCATGGATTTAGGGATAGTGATGTTAAAGTTCCCTGTGACTGCCCATTTGTATACTATGTACAATCTGGTTATGGGGTGATAGTAATGTTTCAACATCATTTGTTAAATAATTGTAGATTCTGAATAACATTTGAAATGGCTGTGGTGCTTGTCCCACAGATGAATGTCATCTGATTTTGTTTGAGAAATCACCCTACAGGAATATGTGTGCTAAGCAGATGCTTTAGGGATAGTCATATATGGGTCCAGCTGTTGACATGGAAGATGTGTGTTAAATGCATGCACATGCCAGCTGGCCTTCCACTGTGTGAACATGTATAATGACCACGCCAATCATGTGTTGCTGCCCTTTCTGTGTGCTGTCCCATTCAGCAGGTAGTACATCCCTGGTTCCTTACAAAACATGCAGTCATTGATGCACGTGGACTGTTTCTGCTGTGTCTGACTTTGTGGTTTAGATTGGCATGGGCAGCACTTCACCTTTGCATTGCCATGTGCTCCTTCTGATCTCGCAAAGGCTGCACACTTCAGTTTCTGCAGTTCTGCATTGTTGCTACTGTGTAAAACAAGTGTAGGCCCACATAATGTGTCTGGACTATAACAAGAAACATCCACAGATTTAGCCTTGCTAGTTACTACTAGATGCATTGGATTTACTGATTTCTTTTTAAAGTGAGTTCTATTTAAAAGTACATAAGGTATTAATTAAACTAACTAGGTCCATATAACAATTCAGTATCTCTAACTAGTAACTTATAATCTTCTGTTCTGAAAAATGAAAATGGCCTCCTCTTTCATACCGTCTGTTATAATTTTCAAGGGCCTTTGCAATAAGTTTAAGTTCAGAGGTTAAAATGTATTCTGGGATCTGCAACCACTGGTGAAAATGCCAGTTTCTGGAAAGCAAATTAATTTTCAATGCAACTTCAGGTTTCTCTGGATTTTTATTTTAATCTTGTAATTCCTACATTTCATGAGATTTCAGTATTTGTACCAGAAAGGAAAAGCTGCCTGCTGTCAGCCTTGATGTGATTTTTGGTTCTTGCGACAGGAAATGCTTGGAAGTGGCCACAAGTTTCTGCAGACTGCTACTGCTCCAGTGAAATTGTATGGAAAGTCTAATGTCATGCATCTGTGGTGGGGCACATAAACATATTCGTTTTTAATATCCTGATTTGTGTGGTAATAACTGAATTCATCATCTTCTTTCGGTTGTTCCCGTTAGAGGTTGCCACAGCAGATCACCTGTTTCCATTTCTTCCTGTCCTCTACATCTTGCTCTGTCACACCAACCACCTGCATGTCCTCTCTCACCACATCCATAAACCTTATCTTAGGCCTTCCTCTTTTCCTGTTACCTGGTAGCTTCATCCTTAGCATCTTTTTCCCAATATACTCAGCATCCCTCCTCAGCACATGTCCAAATCAACGTAATCATGCCTCTCTGGCTTTGTCTCCAAACCTTCCAACCTGGGCTGACCCTCTAATATACTTATTCCTAATCCTGTCCACCCTCGTCACACCCACTGCAAATCTTAACATCTTTAATTCTGCCACATCCAGCTCAAACTCCTGCCTTTTTGTCAATGCCACTGTCTCCAACCCATATAACATAGCTGGTCTCACTACCCTCTTGTAGACCTTCCCTTTCACTCTTACAGGTACTCATCTGTCACAAATCACTCCTGACACACTTCTCCACCCACTCTATCCTGCCTGTACTCTCTTCTTCACCTCTCTTCCACACTCACCGTTACTCTGAACTATTGACCCCAATTATTTAAACTCATCCACCTTCGCCACCTCTACTCCTTGCATCCTCACCATTCCTCTATCCTCCCTCTCATTCACACACATATATTATGTCTTAGTCCTGCTGACCTTCATTCCTCTTCTCTCTAGAGATTTAATTAAAAGTGCATAAACTATATTCAGAATCTCTAAAAATGCATTTGTAATGAGGTCTTTGTTTTTATTCCACTCTTTCTCATCTAATAAGCACGACTGAAAACCTTTAAAACTTGCATATTGTTTGTGTTTGTTTCTGAAGTCTGGTATGTGGTTTGTAGCATGTCCATCCCTAAAAATTTGCATAAATGTATGTATAGTCCATATATTCCAACCTATGAAAGACTTCCACAAATGCAAACACACTTATTAAAAAACAAAGAAGGTCATTCCACTCTCGTTTTATTGCTAGCAGAGAAGCTTGATTTCTATTCCAAGTTGTTTTTCCAATAGCTTGATAACTATGAACACAAAATTAGTTCCATTTGTATTTGACATTTCAGTCTGGTTCAACCTAGCTTTTCATTAAGTCAACAAAAGTGTCAAAAGAGAAAGTAATGTGTTTCATAATAAAGGCATTGCAGTGCAATAAAATGTTATTGGTGGTGTGTTTGTTTTGGGTTTGATAAATTGAGCCAGATTTAGTTCCTTTATTTTAGATGTCATTTTATATTCCTGCACAAGACCCATAAAGTTCTCTCTATGCAGTCTGAAACTTTCTAGCATCCAGTTTTCTTAGAGATTCCATAAATTTAAATATATTACAGTTATACTCACAAGAGGGAACAGATTCCATAAAACTTACGGAATCCGGTGCATTACACAGATATAAGTTCAAAACTTGTGGATAACATAATATGTAAATGTACTACAAGTAACTCAATATAGCTCAGTGCACAATGGAGTATCGCAGTATCAACTGTTCACTAAACAAATCCACGAGTAAATCCATATGTAATGCAAAATGGTTGTCTAATCACATTGTACAGTAACAAAATTATGGAAAGGTGATTAGCATCCTGATAGTTATGCACACACACACATATATATATATATATATATATATATATATATATAAATATATAGATGTAGATAGATATATATAGATAGATATATAGATATATAAAACAGAATATGTCCGGTAAGGTTAAGGTCGTCTATGGAATATAACTGACTCCATTATGATACAAAAAAAATGCCAAAAATCATAATGTAAGCTGCATGGCATTCATAGCATACATTTTCAGAACAGACCCAGAAACTTCACAGTGATATACAGATATTTACATAATTCATCCACTAACATAAAATACATGCTGCAATGTCATTTGTAATATATATATATATATATATATATATATATATATATATATATATATATATATATATATATATATATGGATCCCCTTCACTACACTGACACGCTACAAAGCCAACACCCAAAACACCGACACCAAAAGACCGAAAACACACAATACCGACAACTCACAAAACCGAACACCATAACACCAGCACCCAAAACACCGACACACAAAACATAAACTACACATTACACACTACTATACATGCACTAACCTTAACCCAAACCCTAACCCTAAGGTCCGACACCACCGCACACTTACCCCACCCACACTAACCCTAACTCACTTAACCCACCCCTAAACCTAAAGTCCGTCACTATCGCACACTTACCCTACCTGCACCCTAACCCTAACTCACTTAACCCACCCTTAAACATAAAGTCCGTCACTATCGCACACTCACCCTACCCTAACCCTAACTCACTTAACCTGCCCCTAAAAGTACAGTCCGTCACTATCACACACTTACCTTACCTGCACCTAACCTAAGTCCGACACTACCGCACTCACCTTTCCGCACCCCTAACCTAAATCCCTAACTATCGCACACTTACCTGTCCGCTCCTAACCCTAAATCCTCACTATTGCACACTTGCAGTCGCTCACATTGCCCATGTCGGTGTTTCGGCTGTCGGGATCTCACCTTGTCGATCATCTGCGTCGTCGGTCTTTTCGTGTTGGTGTTTTGAGTGTCGGCTTTGTAGCATGTCAGTGTAGTGAAGGGGACCCATATATATATATATATATATATATATATATGTGTGTTTATGTGTGTGTGTATATATATTTTAACAGCACTCTTTCCAGTAAGCTCATTGACAAATACAGATATCTCTGTAACACATGCATTAACAAAATGTGGTAGCTTGGACTTATCAGAATCTGTAAAGAATCCACATCATGCCCTCACCCCACCCCCCCCTCATTAGAGAAACCACGGTAAAAAATTTCTACAAAGCCAACTTCACCCTTCTTAAGACAGAAGTGGCAAACTTCACGACACCCATGTAGATGGACAATAAAGGTATGACTGCTGATTCCTACACAAATGCACTTTATAAGCACTTACACGAGTGCATGGATTGTGCTATCCCTAACAGAACTAAGATGCTATCCCCCAAAAAAAGGAAGCCAATCTGGTGATCCCCTGCCATAAACAAACTCTGCAACAGAAGAAAGAAACTGTTGCAAAAAAGAGTAAAATCCCATGATTGGAGGAACTCCCTGGTCAGCCTCAGTAAAAAGCTGAGATCCCTCATAAAATCCTCCAAAGCTAGTTACGAAAACAAAATTGCCACTGATTCTAAAGACAACCACAAAGCATTTTACAGCTATGTCAAGAATCTCAATGACAATACTCAGATCTGCTCTGAGTTACAGCACAATGGCACTAAATATACAGAACCAACTGATATTGCCAACATCCTGGCAGATAGGTTCAGTGCTAAATCCCCCCCCCCTCACCCCCTAAAGGGCCCATCTCTATACCGGAAGAATGCAAAGTTGCTGTAATCATGGCTGCACAGGTAAAAACCACACTCTCCAAAGCCAAGAACACAGCATCCATGGGACCTGACAACATCCTAGGCTGTTATCTACACGAACTACAGAATGAACTGGCACCCCACCTAAGTACCATGTTCAATCATAGCCTCACTTTAGGCTTTGAATGGTGCACAGCAAAGGTTATCCCACTCCACAAAGGGGGAGTCACCATGGACCCTGGGAACTACCACCCCATTAGCCTGACAAGCCTGGTCT